>NC_135803.1:60901920-61201920 GCF_964213995.1 Mustelus asterias | reverse complement strand
CCTGTCCATTCTTGTGTTTTTAATGGCGCTGTCCCTCGTTAGGGCAGATCAGCTGCAGGCAGTTTGACAGAGCATTCCAGCAAGTTCCATGCAGTTTGCTTGTTAGCATTGAGAGGAAGGCAAGTGAGCAGTTATAGGTGTGCTGATGGGGAGGGAGGCGGGTGGTGGATCAGTGCCTCAATGATTGGTGACAGGGGAGAGAGACGGAGGTGTCCAGAGGAGATGGGGGCCTTGTGCAGGAGGGCCAGGGTAGGGGTGAGGGGGATCACTCTGCCTGATACCTGTAGGGTGGAGGGGGGAGGGTGGATCTCTCTGCCTGAGCTCAGTGGAGGGAAAGGGGGGGTCCGCTGCCATTCTGCCTGTGATCAGTTGCGGGGGGGGGGAAAGGGAGGTCTGCTGCCACCCTTCCTGAGATCAGTGGGGGGGGGGAAGGGAAGGGGGGGTCCACTACCACTCTACCTGGGATCGGTGGAGGGAAGAGGGAGGGGCCCATGATCGGTCTGGGTGATGGGCGAGTGGGGGGATAAGGCAATGTCTGTGGGCACCAGGGGGAGGCATCATCCAACCCAGGAGTGATGTGGCAGGGGAATGTTTTTCTATCTTTTTTTTGCGCATGTGCAGTTGGAGGCACTGATCGGAGCTGCAGGATTTTGGGCGTGTTAAGCCCCGCCCACAGGCTTGTGCAGCGCGATTTGGAATCGCTGATTTTTTTGCAGGCAGAGTGCGCATGGGGGTGCCGGAGAACGGGTCTAAAAGTCGGATCTGAAACACTCCCAGTTTCAAGTCCACCCAGCACTTAGAATCAAAATGGTAAAATAAGGCCCTAAGCGCAAACTGAATGGAATGAATCTCACAGAGTCCGTCGAGAGATTCATGCTGGTAAGGGTAGGGTGGAGCCTGAACCCATCCGAGAGGCCGGCATCAATGCGTTGAGCGGGCCAGTGCACATGCGCCGATCCATCAGTGGGGAGATTGGTGCATGCGCATTGTCCCCCCCACATCGCTGGCCTTCCAATTGCTTCCTCGGGTCCCCCCTCCCAATCGTTGCCTTCTATGAACCCCCCCATGGCCAGCCTGACCACCCCCCCTCCCCCCATGGCCATCCCCGATTACCTTCTACCTTCCAACCCCATTGATCCCTAATGCAGAGTGCACAGCGGGTCACCCTGCAACCACTACCGATCAGTCCTGCCCCCCAGTAGGCCCCACACCCTTGCACTGCCCGGTGCCCAGTGCCAGGGTGCCAGGCCGACACTGCCAGGTTGTCAGGCTGGCAGTGCCAGCATATCAGTGCCCAAGGGTCACCTACATGTCCCTGACTTCCCAGGTGGGCCTCAAAGACCTCTGTTCCCACCAACAGGGTGATCACTCCTGGTCCCCGTTTATGGAGACCAGCTTTAATCCCCGCTGGTGGGAACCTCCCCCGTTAGGGTTGGAGACATTAGCTAGCCTGGAGGATACTGTCCCGGGCTCGCTGATGATATGGAAATGTGAACTTCAGTGTGGTAATCAGCCTCACACTAATTTCCGGTGCGAGGCTGATTACTTTTTAAAAAAATGATCTGGGAGAGTCGCAATTGGATGGACGCTGGTCGCAAGTCCCACTACAGGCCCCCTGCTGATATCTCCCAGCCCGCTGGGCTACTCGAGTAGTGCAGCAGGCCAGGAGAATTGCAACCATTATCTTCTTTAAAGAAAGAGGGATGTTACATTATCATGTTATTCAAACAGAGTTAGGAACTATATTGTTCAGTGTTGTATACCTAAGTATTCAGTGGCCACATCACTCATGACTGAACTACATTTGTTCTGACCTAACAATGTATCATTCCACAGCACATGGTGAGATCTGAAAAATACACGATTGATGTCAACTCTGGGATATGGTTAATAATGTGATTATTTTAAACTTGTGGGAACTAGAAGACATAACAACCATTGTTAGCTGGTAAGGCTCTCTATGCGCAGGATGGGCTTGCAAAAATTATTCCTCCACTCATGAATGGAGGAAACTTTCTTTAAAAAAACTGAGAAGCATGTAGACTATTTTTCCCCAGATGTTAATTCAATTACAGAATAGAAAGGTTTTCCCAAAGTCAAACTAGATGATGTCATCATCTTGAATGCCGTCACATGTTCTGATGAGTGACTTACCCTCAGTGACAGTACTGGCATTGGCAAAAGAATGGAACTGATGGTTAGGGAGATTGCCTGTATAAAAATAACCTATTAGTAGCAGCCAGTACAGCTTAAGAAGGAGAAACCTGAGGTGAATAAAGAATTGGCTGAACGTAAACAGTGACCAGGCTCTGTGACACAAGAGGTCATTCCGATTAGCATAGGAGAACCCAATTCTAATCAATCACTGGGCTGCAGGACACTAACCTTACCAGATTCTGGGCTGGGGGTGGGGAGTGGGAGCAGGAGCTGGGGAAGGAGTGTGCTTGAAGAGATGGCTTTTACCAGAAGTTTGGTCAAGAAAGCCAGAACAATCAAACCAAGCACTGGTACTCAGCAGGCAATCATTGACCCTACATCAAAGGTTATTCATGAAGGTCCTGCTTTCTCAACCTTGCACCTTGCCTGAGGTTTGGTGATCCTCAGGTTAAATCACCACCGGTCAGCTCTTCCTGTCAAGGGGAGAGCAGCCTATTGTCATCTGGAACTGTAGATGGGATTTAACAGGAGAAGGGACTAGGTAGATTTAGAATTATTTATAGGAATCAACTTAACATCAGATAAACAACTGTTTTATATTAGTAACTGAATTGTATTAACAATTTTTATATAAGATTGAATAAAAAGGGTTTCTTTATGTGAAAAAAATTAATGTTGAATATTCATTCAAGGCCAATGTGCAAAATAAATTCGAACTCAAATGAAAGATGTAGCAAATTAGTAAACAGGCTAAGGAACACAATGGACTTTTTAATGAAGAAACTGAAACATAAAGTAAGAAATATTCTGGGACAAAAGCCAGACAGCAGTTCAATATCAAATATAAGAAAACCAGCTAGGAAAATTGCTAACACATTATAATTTGTAATTGAGAATTCTGATTTATTCTTAATACCAACTTGTGGATAATTAGCAGCTAATGTTTTAATATGTGGTTTGAGAATATACAAAATATTTAAGTAACATATTAGTAATGTTACGAAGAAATTAATTTGCAATATGCCAGTAAAATGAAAAATTGAATGATACAAGCACAAGTCAGGCACAAATAATGCAACAAAGTACATTACCAATGCATATCTAGGCTGGGGATAATATCAAAAGATAAAGGTGCCTTCATTTGGTGTTAGAGCAGTTTAAATTGGTTCGAGAAATGCTGTATCATAAGAAGCCATTTTTGGGAGAGAACTTCCATAAAACGGACAGACAAATGACAGATTTATATTTGAAGGTGTCAAACTATAATTGATTGAAGGACATGCCATTGTTAGATTGACAGAACAGTGAAGGAATGAAGTTGCTTTTCATTTAGTGCTGGGCTGATGAATCTGATAACAAAACCATTATACTTTTTTGTATGAAATCTGAGATCTTTTGAGAAAGCCTTATAGTGCATTAGCTGTGTAAGTGGAACCATGGATCTCCTGTTTTGGCCAAAATGAGATTTGTCGTGTTCTAATTGTATGCTTGAACTTCTTTTCTTAATATTAAGTTGTAATGTTGTTTTATTCAAACATTTCAATGTTTTAATAAAGCTAGTCCAATTAAAGAATTTCCTTGAATTGAATAAAACATTTTATTGCCTTTGTGAAAGTAAAATGTTAATAAAAAGATTTAGTCTTTAAATTAATTAGGCCGCCTTGGAAGAATTTCCCACAGCAATCAGATGAAACATGAAATAGACTGTTACAATTTGTTTACAGAATATTGTTTGAAATTGTTTTGCAGTAAATAATAATAATGAAAGCCAGATATTCCCTTTTGATCCTGTATTTCATGGGGTTTGCTACTGGTCCATTGTTTTCATGAGAAGTTTGTACGGGACCCTTAATGGCTAAGGTTACAGTTATTATGACACAGGCCTGAAACCAAATTGTTTTATGAAGATAGTCTCGGTCCTGAATTTTTATATTTGATTTTGGCATTCATGAGCATAAGGTGATTCAGTCTAGGTATGATTGAAGTGACCCACTAGAAAGCTTTTAGCAAACAAAGTTTATTTAAGAACACAGTTAAAATATAACCAAAAGGAATTAGCATAGCTTTTACCAATTACAAAACTTAACATGTCACAGTATAAACCTTAACAGCTAGCTATCTATGTTGTTCCGAGTCAAACACCACCCCACAGACACACCCTTCTTCAGACTTGGTACAGGAATAAGTATACTCACATGATGCTGGGCTTTCACCTGCTGTGAATTGGTCCTTTGAATGTTGGATCAAATGTCTGAAGCTTCCCAGTCCTGGAAAGAGAGAGAGAGAGAGACTGCCTTCTTCCACAAGCTTCTAACAACAACTGAGAAAATCAAACAAAAACCTGGACTTTTTTGTGTATAAAAACTGTCCCCAGGCACATCAGCTAACCTGTCTATCATCCCCAAATCAAGCTCCACTCAATAATCTCCAAAGAACCATAAAACCCCAGAACACTGCATTAGCCCAGATTAAAATCAACATGATATCAATTAAATTGCCTCAGCAGCAATAAAGGACACTGGTCACAGACATCCTGGTGTTGATTACTTCCAGGGCCTGCAAGGACCATCCTGCAAGGGAACATAATTCAAGCACACTACTTAAAGGCACAGCATCATCACACAGTATTTTGGGTGGAGGCCATGGAGCAAGCAGGTCAGCATCCTACTTGTATATTGTAGACACTGTGGCTGGAACTCTACCACCCTGCCTGCCACAGAATTAAAGCAGGTGAAGGTCTGACAACAGAAATCTCCGTTGACCACGGGCAAGAATTTCCAGTCTCACTCGAGCGAGGCTGTAAAATCCTGCCCAGTCACATCTATACATTTGCTGTTCTGTTTTTGCAGTTACAATTATTTACATCTATATTTGTGGGGCAGATTATATCCTGCTTTAGAATAAATTTTGTTAAGAATCATTGCTGACAATCATTTTTAGATCAGAATTATTTTCCTTTTAGGACTTCCCAATTTAAAACATAATTGCCTGTCCACCCAGTGTAGTGTTATTTCTCTTCCCATACCTAGTGGTGCACAAGACAGACTTTCTTCTTTTCCCATAGCAAGATTTTTCCTGGAACAGGTCACTTACGGCTTGATGGGTGCCATTCTGCATCAAGCATGGCTGAGCAGGAGTCTCTTCCACTTCTACCACCTGACATTGGTGTTTTGGAAGGATCTTATAGGTTGATACACAACCCGTTGGTTGCATTATGAACACAACTTCCTTGGCCACCAATTCCCAGAGTTTCTGCCTCAAAGGCAGGGACTTTAACCACTGTGCCACATCTGACCCAATATATTAAATGTAACATTTGTCAGTAAAGGGAAGCTGTCTCTTCTTCTGTAGCACAGCTTTCACAACAATGGATTCTCATTGCTGTGCAGAGCATTGCTTTTGCACTTCATTCTTCCAGTCGCCATCCTTTTCCATATATTAAATAGTTTACGCCTGCAATATCAGTTGCTGCAAACTAAGTTTTCTGGTTGGGAATAGCCGTTGTGTTTCAAATTAAACTATAGAATTTAGATGAGGAAGATAATTTCATAAGGGATGGTACAGGCAGAGTATTCTTTACCCACCAAAATGGATGGTATTATTCAGGGGCACACAATAATGTTACCAAACTAATGTAACAATAGCTTGATAGCTTTACTGAACAACTTAATCATTTTGGACCAAAATAGTTTCCAAAGCATTTATAAAATTGATTTGAACGTTTCGTGAACATTACCATTTTGCATTATGTGTAGGTGTATATGTAAAATGTACACTAATTAACTTTGGCACATTAAAGTCTACAGCAAAATATCCACATTTTATCACAGTTTCTGCTTTGCAAGTTACCTGTTGTTGACTAAAGTAATTCAGGTGTTATCAGGTGTTCATGTCCTTGAAATCATTAAACATCAGTTCTCAGGGTTTTAATACATTACTAACAGCAACATTGCCAATGATCACCTGGTAAATTAATATCAAAACAAGTCTTGCCATTCATTTTGCTGAAAGTTTTCTGGATAACTTTGGCAGAGCATTTTTCCAGAACACAACAATTGCATTTGCACACACGTATGTATGAAATAATTCTGCACAAAATAATTTTGTAACATGTATGTAGTGCACTACTATAACGTTAATGGCTAGGTAGTTTACAGTTTAATAAAATTCAAACAGATTACTGTGAATTTAGTGTGTAACAAATTTCTGAAGCAGGTTCAGTTCTACTACTGCTCAATATGAAGTGAACCTACAAATTGCCTGAACTGAAAAATGCCATATAGTCAACTGCTGTGTAAAGAAATGAGAGCTTATGTCACTTCTGCTGTCTAGACTTCATCAGAAGCTGTACTGTATTTCTCAAAACACTACTTTCTCCAAAATTATCTTCTAAATTTTATCTCATAGTAGAAGAATTGATCTGGCCGTGTAAATCTAAAATATACCATCATGATTCCCAAATAGTTATTGTCTGACATTCAAAAGATTCATTACGTAAATAATGTTTCGCACAGTCTCTGAGATCAATTAAGCAATATAACTGTTTGATGAAAAAATGATTTTGAATTCTGTTCATTATTGTAAAGGGGGCTAATTCTGTTTAAAATTCTGTTTACAATACATTTTAAAGTCTATTTCTATTTCTTCCACAGCGATGAGAATGCTGCAGTTTTGCAGTCTACTGTTGCTCTGTGAAGGGTTGATGGTTTCCACCTCTGATTCTCTTCCTAGTAATGTTCCTACAGAATTTGCAGTTGATCTTTACCATGCCATTCGTTCAGTGCAGAAGAACCAAAATCTTATTTGTTCACCAATGTCTATCAGTCTGGGCCTAGCAATGATAGAACTGGGTGCCAGAGGAACCACTTTGCAACAGTTAAGAAAAGGTCTACATTTTGATAAAGCCCAGGAAGGTAGATAAAACTCTCTCTGTGTACTTAATGCTTAAAGTGATCGACATAAAGATTGGATTTCCAATTGTCGAAAAAAAATCGCTTTCTTGTTCGCCTACATTTAGCTTATTAATAAATAGGCTAATTTTAAAACTATGTCTGCTGAATGCTAAAGTGTTGTTATTCTGATTTTAGGAGAGGAATTTTCTATGTTGAAAAAACAATCCAAAATCATGTCTGCTGGTAGTAGGCTATACAAGCTAAAACTTGGCAATGCAATTTACGTTCAGGATGGATTCCGCTTGACTGAACAATATCTCCACAGCAACCAGCAATTCTTTGGTAATACTGTAAGAAATGTGAATTTTCAAGATTCTGTATCTGCTGCCAATGTTATCAATACATGGATCGCTAATCAGACCAGTGGTAAGTTTTAGTACACTCATTTATGGCTAATAGCGTTATTTAGTCTACAAAGTAACTGAGTTGTAGGTGGACCATTCTAAGTAAGTTAAGATGTTGCAATCCCTCTGCACAGAAGAAAACGTGTCTCATTCTGAGTAATTCATACAACAGCATGAAACAGAATTTGAAAATCATCTTTCAAATCTGTGAGAACATCAAGAAGGTAATTGACTGAAATAAATGTCTAAAAATAAACAGTGAGAAAGTGGAAAATCCAAATTTTAACCCTGAATTTGGAGCTGACAGAATGAGCATCAGGTTTGTTTGGCACAGAATCAGTCAGCCCTGAACATTGTTATATGTCTTCTAAGATCTCATTCGACTTTTGATGATACCGGCCAATAAAGACAACATCATTGGGCTGCAAGTAGTAGGCATGGATGTTGCTGTTTCTCTGGAGAGTGGCAATAATCCTGCTTCTTTGAAGTCCTCTCCGGTTGCTTTCTGTAAGTGAGCGACAGATATGGAAACAGGTCGACACCCCATTTGTAATTGAAAAGGGGTTTTCCAATAATCTCCAACTTGACAGCCAATAGCAATATGTGCCCTCCTGCTACAATGGAAAGGAAGTTTGTCCCTGTAGACTGCAGTTGTCAGCAACATGAAAGCCTGAATTACTGGTGCTCAGATGAACCTCTGCCTGTGTACCCTGTATTGGAGGGGGGGTGCTGTGCTTCCTTGAAGCTGGCCCTCTATATCCATCAGCTATGTCCTGTGGAGCAGCATATGGCTGAGTAGAAGGCAGCTATTTCTGGTGCTGTTGGCACTTTTGCTCCTCTTGTTCCTCACCAGAGATGCAGGGTAGAGCTGCATAAGTTGCTTCCATGTTGTGATGAAGACTGAGAGCAGGGAAGTGTGGATCAAGGTGCCTAAAATGCAAGACAGGTAAACTGATCTCCAAAAAGTAGGAAATGCTCTGGCGAGTAATATAGCACAATCTCAGAAGAAGTTTTGTGACTTTAGTTTCATTTTTGAAGGTTTCCCAGCCTGTCAGTTTTACAGAAGTTCTCCCCGCTGTGAACTCACCTTGTTGACATTGGTGCCATGCAGTCAGCTCAGGAAACCCATGGATTGGTTGTTAAGGGCAGGGTGAAGTTATTACCTGCTTCTTTGTTAAATTGACTGAGCTAGCAGCTGTATGGTGGGTGGGGGTTCTTTCTCACCTATAAACCTGCTCAGGTCAGAGCCTAAAAATGGGCAGGATCACATCAGATTCCCAACCTGGTGCCCTTCGCCCAAGCCTACCTCCTCTTGCCAGTTAAAAATCTGCCCATATGTTTAGGTACAGGTGAAATGTATCTTTGGGGATAATTGATTCCAAGAGCTTCCAGTCTCGCCTCTTCCATTTCTTCATCCTCCTCTTCACAATATTAAAGTAAATATACATTTGGACCACATCTATGTGGTGATTTGAAATTCTGGCAGATGTTAAAGGGAGTAGTGAGGTTTTTGGACGGGAATGCAGATACATCATTTTTGGTGGTTAGAAAACTGGCAGGGAACCACCATCAGTTCTATGGGAGAGTTGCAATGAAATCTAAAGTCTAAAACTAGAGGGCATAGGTTTAAGTGAGAGGGGAGAGATACAAAAGTGTCCAGAAGGGCAATTTTTTCACACAGAGGGCAGTGAGTGTCTGGAACAAGCTGCCAGAGGTAGTAGTAGAGGCAGGTACAATTTTGTCCTTTAGAAACCATTTAGATAGTTACATGGGTATGATGGGTATAGAGGGATATGGGCCAAATGCGGGGCAATTAGGATTAGCTTAGGGGTTTTAAAAAAAAAGGCGGCATGGACAAGTTGGGCCGAAGGGCCTGTTTCCATGCTGTAAACCTCTATGACTCTATAAATCAGGTGCCCTTCAGCCACTTAAGTGGCCACAATCAGGTCTTCACTGCGATTCGGATCCCTGGTGGAGGAAGTCCCACCCGATGAGAGCTGCCAGCCAATTAAAGGCTAGCAGCTCTTCATGCCATATGAATGGGTGGCAGCTGGCAGAAGTGTATCCACCAGAGGCCCTGGATTGCCAAGGGACCTCAGGCCAAATCTGAGTGAGAGACAGTGGGATGGGAACCGCAGGATGGGGTTTGTGGCAGAGGGGGGACAAGGGGGTTGGACTATACTTATAATTTGTGGGGTTTGTGCCTCATGCTCCCTTCCCAATGCCAGAGCCCTTAATCAGGCATTGACCGGAATGGCAGGCAACCCTGGGAGGCATGCAAAAGCCATGCAGGTACTGCCAGCTGGGAATTCCATCTCAGCTGCTTCTGTCCTCTGACACTTGGGGAAGTTTCGCTGTGGCTAGAAGGCTGGTACTGGACTTCTCGCCATGATTAAGTTGCCCATGGTTCCCTTCCTGACGGGCTGCATTAAATTCAATCCTGTTTTGTTTTTAAAAAAAATTTTATTCTTAAAATGTCTGCGGGTTTAATGTAAATGCTCACTTCAGGCAAACAGAACCTCAACCTTAAAAGCTACCCCCATGCTTTCAAACTAATTATCTCTGCATAGAAATGTCGTTGGCAAAAATGAAAATGGAAATTTTAAGGACCCAGGAACATCTGTGTGTTTCCCACAGATTAAATGAGTAATCATGAATTATGTAAATATAAGTATCTCAAAAACAATTATCCTATTCTCAAAGTCTGCAACATGTTTGGTAACGAACTGCACCAACTGAAAAGTCATAATACATGTTGAAAAATCCTTTCAATATGAATCATGTCAAAATTAACCTGTAATAAAAAAGTAAATTTCGTTGTCCTGTGGTTATATTGAGTAATCCAGTCAAGAATCATTGGCCGCGATTCTCCCATCGTGACCCACAACGTTTCTGGCGGGTCGCGGTGAGAGATGCGCGTCGCCGGCCTTGTACCGGGATTTGTGCATGCGCCGGGAACACATGCGCATCTCCCAGAGCCGGCGAACAATCGCCGGTCAGACCATGCTGGAAACCGACAGGAAGGCAGGTAAGCCATTTAGAAACATAGAAACAGAGAAAACTACAGCACAAAACAGGCCCTTCGGCCCCACAAGTTGTGCCGAACATATCCCTACCTTTTAGGCTTACCTATAACCCTCCACCCTATTAAGTCCCATGTACTCATCCAGGAGTCTCTTAAAAGACCCTATTGAGTTTGCCTCCACCACCACTGACGGCAGCCGATTCCACTCGCCCACCACCCTCTGTGTGAAAAACTTCCCCCTAACATTTCCCCTGTACCTACCCCCCAGCACCCTAAACCTGTATCCTGTCGTAGCAGCCATTTCCACCCTGGGAAAAAGCCTCTGAGAGTCCACCCGATCTATGCCTCTCAACATCTTATATACCTCTATTAGGTCTCCTCTCATCCTACGTCTCTCCAAGGAGAAAAGACCGAGCTCCCTCAGCCTATCCTCATAAGGCATGCCACTCAATCCAGGCAACATCCTTGTAAATCGCCTCTGCACCCTTTCAATCTTTTCCACATCCTTCCTGTATTGAGGCGACCAGAACTGAGCACAGTACAACAAGTGGGGTCTGACAAGGGTCTTATATAGCTGCATCATTATCCCCGGACTCCTAAACTCAATCCCTCGATTGATAAAGGCCAGCACACCATACGCCTTCTTAACCACCTCCTCCACCTGCGGGGCCGATTTTAGAGTCCTATGGACCCGGACCCCAAGGTCCTTCTGATCCTCTACAGTACTAAGAGTCTTTCCCTTTTAAAATGTATTTTAAATATGTTTAGCAGTTTATTATCAGGAACTTTCAGATCCCGATTAAATGTCATTCCAATGGGGTTTACACTATCTCCCCACATTTGGGGAACTAGCGGGAGACCATGCCGGAATGAAGGAGGGGGCAATCAGGGCTCCCCAGGGGGTTGGGCGACTTGGGGGTGGTGTCCCCTGGGCATGGGCACCCTGGCAGTGCCAACCTGTGCCCCTGGCACTGCCCAAGGGGCAAAGTGCCCATGCCCAGAGGGCAGTTTGGCACTGCCCATCAGGCATTGGCAGTGCCAAGGGGGGGCAGGGCCTACTGTGGGTGAGGCCTAGGGGTGATTGGTGGAGTGGGGAATCCCGCTTGCTCTCTGCAGACAGGATCGGTCTGGGATGGAAGGAGGGCAGCGATTGTGGCAGGCGGGAGGTGCGGGTGGTCTGGCTCTGGGGAAAGGGGGGCATCTGACCCCGACGGGGGGGAGAAGCAGGGGTCTGCCGGGGTGAGGGGGGTGGTCTGGACATTGGGGTGCTCCGGAACACAGGGGATCAGGGCTGGCCCGGGAATTGCTGTGGGGGCCACGATCGGGCCGTGGGAGTGGGCTGATGGCTGGAGGGACAGAACTGCGGCGTTCCTGGGCTGGCCAGTGATCGAGTTGGCCAGCAAACAGGGAGTCTGATAGATCTGGGCCACTGCGCATGTGCAGAGGTCCAGAACTGTCATACTCTGGCATGAATAGGCCCCGCCCCCCTGGGTTTTTAACGAGATTCACGATTGTGACCTCTGCAGTGCACAGAGTGTGGAGATTCAGGTGAGAAGCTGAACTGACAAAACAGTCGGGATTTAGAACAGTTTTCCCATCAATTCAGCACTTTAGGGAGAATCGCAGCCATTATTTCAGAGCTTTTTCTAATCTGCTGATCTATTTTGCATATATTTAGTCTACAGGTAATGAATGTTGGGTGGGATTTTCCTGCCCTTCCTGCCAGCGGGATCTTCCAGTCCCGCTAAAGGCAACTCCTGGACCTTCCCCACTCCACCCCCCCCCACTGCCCCCCTCCCCCCTGCCCCCATGATGGTTTCCCAGCAACGGGGCAAACGAGCCTCGCTAAACCTTGTCGACCTTGGCGGAATCAGAAAATCCTGCCAGCGGCCAATGGCAAACCGCCTCCACCACTGGAAAAAACGCCAATGTGGGGTGAGCGGGGGATGCTCTTTTAAATATCAGTTCAAACTTTGTGATACTTTACTAGCCTACTGTTCTATCAATGCATACCAGCTGTAAAACAATAAGAAAAATGCTGTGAATGCTGGAAAGCTGAAATAAATACAACTCAAACAACAAATAACTCTTTTGTTCCACAATGCAGAAGAACGCCTGTTTCCCAGTTAACCTAAACTGTACATCTGAATTTTAAAAAAAGAACAGTAGGGGGCAGCCAGCATTATGAAATGTTAATAGTCAGAATCTGGGAACAGAGAACTTGGAATAATAATTTATCATAATGGAATTTCCCCGCTCTGTAGGAAGTTAGGTAATTTAGCTTCGCATTTTAACAACCCAGGAAGATATGCTGGCAGCGCGCTGTTTCATGCTGTATGGACTAAAATATGATTACTTTTTTTTAATGACCAGAAATGCTACAAAATATCTGGTTATAAAAATGCTTTTCTTTAAGCTTCAGTGTCCTCCATTCAATTCTGGATATATTTTTTCTTTTTGTAACATGGCTGTGTCAGGGTGAGCAGGTCCTCTAATTCACCTTTTGACATCATCCCAATCCCCAGTGAATGATTTGAAGAAAGCAATCTGAAGTCACAGAAATTAACAATTTAAAATATGCTTAAAGATAAGCCTGTGAGAATTATTACATCCAGCAGTTTATTTAACTGATTGGAAGATCATTTGGCAAATTTATTATTTTAAACTGTAAATTATAACCTTGGATTTGTAAACCCATTATGAACAACATTTGCAACAACAAACACAGTTTGATATTGCAGGAATTTTGAAAGCAACAGTTATTTAAGTTCACATTTTCATTAAAAATGATCAATACCAATGGCAATAAATTTGCAATTAGGAATTGCTATATAATAAAAACCACAGTCTATCTAATTCTCCTTTTCCCATCCTGGCAATCACATGACAATAATAATGGAGTTGCTGAACAACGATAGCAGCCAATCTATACCAATTAGTTTGGCGACACAGTGGCGCAGTGGTTAGCCCTGCTGCATCATAGCGTCAAGGATCTGGGTTCAATTCTGGCCTCGGATGATTGTCTGTGTGGAGTTAGCACACAGTGCTCACTGTATCTGCATGATTTTCCTTTGGGTGCACCGGTTTCCTCCCACCCTCTGAACTGAGGAGCAGGCTTCCTTACTGCCATCCTTCTGGAGTGAATGAGCGCAGGTGTTGTGGAGCTGTTTAAATGCAGTGCACCCTTGATTAAAGTGTTTGGTTAATCCCAGGGTAGGCGAATCTGATGCTTCATGCCTCAGGAGCAGCGATTTTCACATTGGGAATTTCTTTTTCGAAATGCCTAAAATTTGCAGTCCAGATCGCGCTGCCTTGGCTGGAGGCAACATGTTCCGTTAGAAGTAACATAAGAGTGTTGTAAGGTTGCTACTTCAGGGCACAGCATGTCCCTCTCCTGGGCAGACTGGTCCATTGTCTCTGTGGGGGAGGGGGTGTTGGTTATGAGGTAACTGTTAAGAAAGAAAATTAACAGAATGTATGCTGTTACATATCAGACACAGAGTGCTTATTAAACCAAGTGATATATAAGGAAAAAATGTTGGTGTGATTTCCTGGGGGTCTCAAATGTTTATTAAAAACATCCCAAAATGCCTTGCAGAGGCATAACCATCAAAATAGATGTCAAGCTAAATGAGGAACTATTAAGAATGATAACCAAAGGTTTTGTCAAAGAGCAGGGCTTTAAGGAGGAGAGGGAGATGGCAAGGTGGAAAGGTTTAGGGAGGAATTGATGGAACATGGGTCGAAGTGGCTGAAGTCACAGCTCCAATGGTGCATAGAAGAGTGGGTGTATACATGACAGGATGGACCGTAGGAACAGAGAGGCAGATGAGATTGTAGGGCTGGATAGGATTACAGAGCTGGAGAAGGACAAGATCATAGAATCCTACAGAACAGAAGGAGGCCATTCGGCTCACCGAGTCTGCAATGACCACAATCCCACCCAGGCCCTATCCCCATAACTTCATGCATTTACCCTAGCTAGCCCTCCTGACACAAAGGGGAAATTTAGCATGGCCAATCCACCTAACCTGCACATCTTTGGACTGTGGGAGCAAACCGGAGCACCCGGGGGAAACTCATGCAGACACTGAGAGAATGTGCAAACTCCACACAGGCAGTGACCTAAGCCGGAATTTGAACTCAGGACCCTGGCGCTGTGAGTCAGCAGCGCTAACCACTGCGTCATCATGCCGCCCATGAATGGACTTTCTTAAATCCTTTCATGGGATGTGGGCATTGCTGACAAGGCCAGCATTTGTTATTCACCCCTAAAGACATAGATGAGAATTTTAAATTGGAAACACCAGTGGCCAATATAGATTAGAGAGGGCAGGGCTGATAACTTAATGTAACTTGGCATGTGATAGTTTGGCAACAGACTTTGGATGAGCTGAGACACACAGGGGATTGATAATTGGAGACTGGTAGGGGTGGAATAGTCAAGTCTAAAGGTGACAAGGACATGACTGGAGGTTTCAGCAGTAAGCTGAAGCACAGATGGAGATAAAAATAGATGCTCTTTGTGATTGAGTGGATATGGGGTCAGAAGGTCAGTTCAGGACCACTAGGACATGGAGGTTGCAAATAGTTTGGTTCAGGATCCAGGAAGGGAGACAGACTTTGTGCCGAGGCTCGTGAGGGCTGATTTTTCTACTGGGTAGTCGTTAAAATACAGGTTTGTTATAAAATGTGGTTAAAGTTGTTTTAAAAACACCTTGTCTAAATCAATTGTTTGCTTTCAGGTAAAGTTAAGAACTTGGTTACAAGTCAATCTTTCAACTCTTTGACAAAGCTAGTTTTAGTTAATGCCATTTACTTCAAGGGGACATGGAAACATAAATTCAATTCAGCGAACACCAGACTCATGGAGTTTACCAAACACGATGGCTCGGTGGTTCAGCTACCAATGATGCACCAGCAAGTGGTGAGCAGATTTGGTAAGTGCAATCAAAAAATACACATTTGATCAAAATCAGTAATTCAGAATAAAGTAAACTTTGTGAAGAGAGTATAAAAGACAGATGGAAAATACCAGCTGATCCATCAAACCAATCCCATTCAGTCATGTTGCATGTGACCATCATGAGCCTCACATACAGGACAGGGAAAAATCAGACTCGAGAAAACCCTAGACCAGTTTTCAGAGAAAAGAAGTTCTGAGAAATTATTTTCTGATTCCTAATAATCATGAAAATGTATTCCAGGAGGTAACAGTAAAGTGATGGAAGGGTTATCAACAGAGTTATCCAGTGGCATTTGCTTTGCAATGAGTTGCTCAGTGATGCTCAGCTTGGGTTCCAGCAGGGCCATTCAGATCCTGACCTCATTACAGCCTTGGTTCAAACATGGGCAATAAAGCTGAAATCCAATGATAAAGTGAGAGTGACTGCCCGTTATATCAAGGCCACATTTGATCAAGTGAGGCATCAAGGAGCCCGAGCAAAACTGGAGTCAGTGGAATCAGGGGGAAAACTGTCCATTGGTTGGAGTCATACCTAACACAAAGGAAGATGGCTGTGGTTGTTGGACGTCAGTCACCGCAAGTCCAGTACATCACTGCAGGAGTTCCTCAGGGGAATGTCTTACTCCCAACCATCTTCAGCTGCTACATCAATGACCTTCCTTCCATCATAAAGTCAGAAGTGGGGATATTTGCTGATGATTGCACAATATTCAGCACCATTTGTGACTTCTCGGATACTGAAGCAGTCCATATCCAAATGCAACAAAACCTGGACAATATCCAGGACTGGGCTGACATGCGGCAAGCAACATTTACGCCATACATGTGCCCCCCACAAACATTGGGACAACCCCCTCCACTCAAGCAATGGGACAACACCCCCCCCCCCCCCCCCCATGACATACACACACGGCATAAACACACACACATATACACAGGCATTACGGCAACCCCACAAACCCCCTTCATCACCACCTCCATCCAGCCTTCAGCACATTGTTCGCTGCTGCACCAATCAGAGCTGGCTTCTCTCCCTCATTTGGTGCTGATAGGCTGACCAGTGAGCCACAGATAAACAGCTTGTGATTGGAGGAGCAGTTCTAAGTAGAATCTTGCATTGGAGCTCAAATGGTTGACAGGTATGTTGAAAACTGCCTTGTAAGAGGGCTTGGTAGGCTGCATCTGGCCCCCAAGACAAGCTGATCGAGAAGGACAAGGGCATCAAATACATGGGAACACCATCACCTGGGAATTCCACTACAAGTCACTCACTATCCTGTCGCTGGGTCAAAATCCTGGAACTCATTTACTAACAGCACTATGTGTAAGCTACACCACAAGGGTTTCAGTGGTTAAAGAAGGCAGCTTATTGCCACCTTTTTAAGGGCAATTAGGGATGAGCAATGAATGCTGACCTCGCATCCCTTTAATAAATGAAAAAACAGTAACGACAAGGTACTTTCCTTATTATCACGCCTACTTTTTAATACAGAAATGCCAGTCTCCCCTCGGCACTTGCCCAGTTTTTGAAAGTTTGCAGTGAATCTGCATTCACTGCACGGGCAAGAAACTGATTCAAAAGATCTACGATTGCAAAAAGAAAAATCACCTGAGGTCTAATCGAGTTCTTTGCTTATGTAACTCATAATTATGTCCTCTCCTTCAAATCTAATTCAAATAATCTATCCACATGGGCACAACCTGGTCTCCTCGGCATTTTAATTCTTCCAATCAAACCATTAGCCCTAGCAACATAACTAATGCTACAGTTATCTAAATTGAAAGCCATTTGGCTGCCGCAGCCAAATTTCCCCATCACACCTAGGTACAATTATTAGCTGTTTCCCCTAAAGTGTTCTATCACTGGCACAGAGCTTTGTGTCATCTGTGAACTTGCACATAATATCCCCAACAGTTCTTTCATCAACACTGTCAGGCAGTAAACAAATTCTGTGTAGTGTTACAGTAAGAATTGTTTATATCTCTCTCGTATAATTATTTTATTTATGTTTTCTATATTTCTAATGCAGCATTTTAATGAAGCAATATAGCAATTGCTTATTGTATATAACAACAATATATTGTATACCATCCTAAGGATTGTTTTTCTATTGTTATGAAGGTGTGCGGGAGTGCAATCTATGATTATCCATCAGTACACCTAGCTCCCCATTAGGAAATAAATGTTTCAATTAATCACCTTTTAACCAATGCCTTTAGATGGCAGCTGATAGTGTTTGGACTTGCTAGTCTAAAAAATAGTTACTAATTTATGACTGTTAACCTATTTTATAAAAATTGACCATCTGAAATAGAGAATGCCTTGTAGGAAGATTCTATTCGTCTTTTATCACTGTTGATTACTGTTAGCATTATATGCAGTAAGAAGTTTAACAACACCAGGTTAAAGTCCAACAGGTTTATTTGGTAGCAAAAGCCACACAAGCTTTCGGAGCTCTAAGCCCCTGAAGGGGCTTACCCCAGTCCAAAGCCGGCATCTCCACATCATGAGCATTATATGCACCACTGCAACTCTGAGTCACTAGCTTTCTCCCGCCATGTGTGTTTTAACTACATGCCCATGCCCCGGGGAGACCTCCCGCACTCTCCACATGTCATCCCTTTTGCACCTGCATCATCTCAGTACCCATGTGACCACTCAGTCTATATACAGGATTCCTTATTTCACAACTATCTTCATTTCTTTGTTATTTGAGAATCCCTGATTAATGAACCATCTAAATAAAAAGCTACTATAAAGCCAATTTAGATTTTGACAGTCTGATTCCAATCATTGGGAATTAAATTATCTTTCTACAGGCTACTTTGTAGCTGGTAACATCAGTTATCAGGTTTTAGAACTACCCTACAGTGGAAATGAGGCCAGCATAATCCTGGTTCTACCAGCAGAAGGAATTGATTTAACAGAGTTGGAAAAGCTTATCACACCACAGATGATCCAACATTGGCTTTCCACAATGGCAGAAGAAGACATTGAGATTAATCTTCCAAGGTTGGTTAGCAAAACGTACCATTCCTTTTTCTGTTAGCATTGGTAGAACAGTAACAGCTCTTTATGGTTTGTGAACTCTGAGGACTGTTTCTGTTTGTAGAAAGTAAGCTGATTTTAAGAGGTGAAATTTGCAATAAAAAGTATGCACAGTCTCTTAAATATAAGTATGAATACATTTTTTTGGGAGCTATTTGATTGTTGCCATGAAAATCAATCAGAAAATGTTTGCACAAGCAGACAAGATCTTGGAAACTATTCTAGTGAGTTTGCAACTGGAACTGCTATCATAATGTAAAAGTGATTTAATCATAGAATCCCTGCAGTGCAGAAGGAGGCCAGTCGGCCTATCAAGTCTGCACAAACCCACCTAGGCCCTATTCCAATAATCCCACACATTCATCTTGCTAATCCCTCTGACACTAGCGTCAATTTAGCATGGCCAATCCACCTAACCCACACATCTGTAGACTGTGGGAGGAAACCGGAGCACCTGGAGGAAACCCACACCGGAATTGGGAGAGTGTGCAAACTCCACACAGACATGAACTGAGGTCGGAATTGAACACAGGTCCCTGACGCTGTGAGGCAGCAGTGCTAACCACTGTGACACCGTGCTGCCCCCATGTTAATTCTGAATCACATTAAGTATGTTAATGCGATTCAGATTGCCACTAAATACCTAAAGCACAGTAATATTCAAATCAGGCATTATTAAACATCTGAATAAATGAATTTCCTCCCCAAAGAAAGATGATAAGCTTAGGTGTTATGTATGCGGGGCATAGCCTCTTTAAGAGGATGTGTCAGGTAAACTGGGTGATTGGCCCAGGAAACTGCCCCTTACAACCACTCAAGGGCTGGAGTTCGAGCAGAACAGTTTACCATAAACGCTACTGTTCCTGTGGCTTGCCTTTCCACGTGACTTCTTTGGAGATACCTCCCCAATAGTCTCAGACTTAACATGCAATCTTTATGCAATCCTCCAAGTGGTCACCAGGTTAAGTCACCAGGTTTGATTGAACGATCTGCACTGAGTATGGTTCAAGTCAGGGCAGTAGATGATCACAGTAAAGTAAAGCATATTAAAGCATACTTATTAGTCACAAGTAAGGCTTACATTAACAATGAAGTTACTGTGAAATTCCCCTAGTCACCACACTCCTGTTCGGGTTAATGCACCTAACCAGCACGTCTTTCAGACTGTGGGAGGAAACCAGAGCACCCGGAGGAAATCCACACAGACACGGGGAGAACGTGCAAACTCCACACAGACAGTGACCCAAGCTGGGAATCGAACCTTGGTCCCTGGCGCTGTGAGGCAGCAGTGCTAACCACTGTGCCACCGTGCCTATGGAAGAATGAAGCAAACATCAGTCAGGGTTCTTGCACTTGATTTCAATCCAATCAATGGTGATTAATATACCTGTCTGAGGATGGAAAAAGGACAGCATCAAGCTTGGGGGAGATACGTATCCCACTAAATAAATTCTCAGAATTGACAGTACTTAGGAGTAAAAGCTATTTTTAAGCATTAGGTGGAAGTAAATCTTATGAGCGGTGTATGCATTTGTTTTAAAATAAAAATGCAAATCACTTCTTGGTTATCTGTATTTATTACAAAATCCATCTCAGTTTATGGCATCAAGCACCTAATTCTTTGACACAAAGGTAGCAGTTCAAGTTGCAAGTACAGCCTTCAGATTATACAAACATTTTCTGATTGGTTCTCCGGGATCCTGTGGGCAACAGCCAAAAATGCATTTGTTAAAAATATGTTGTCACCTTTTCTGAAATGTTATTAGAAAACCAAAATAGAAAAAGCTGGAAATACCACTGAAAATCTGAAATCTTAATGGCCTTTTTCTTTCAGTTGCTGATTGACATGATGGGTAGTTGTTCTGCTTCATGTTGGTATCCTTTAGTTTTTTTAAAATTACTTACTCTCACAATTCAGAACTGTTGTGGGTTTAGTTAGTTCCATTATCAGTGACCTCAGGAGTCAGCACCACCGTCAACATACTGTATGACAAAAGCAATGGCCCAGATTTTCCCATCAAAATAACAGCGAGGCTCACAGCACAAATGGTGCAGCAATTTCAGGGCAAGACAGAATTTGCAATTAAACCCTAAAATCCTTGAGTTGCTGTCTGAGTTGTGCTGCTCTGCTGAAAGCTTTGCGAAAAAGCTGTCTCACCTTTGACTCACCTTTGAAATGAAGCATAAATGCTGGCTGCAGCAGAGAAGGAGGCCACTTGGCTTGATGAACTCATGTCACAATGAGTTTCTGTACTTTCACAACAGATACATAGGGCCCGATTTTACTATCGCGTTGCGCCCATTTCTGGGCGTGAAAACTTGGTAAAGTCAAGCATGCGGCAAGTAGCGCAATGGAGTGGCATTCTATCATTTGTTTTCTGCGCATGCGCAGTTAGAGGCACCGATCGGAGCTGCAGGGTTTCGGGCATGTTAAGCCCCATCCACGGGCTTGGACTCGCTAATATTTTTGCAGGCAGTGTGCATATGGGGGCGCCTCAGAATGGGTCTAAAAGTCGGATCTGAAGCACTCCCAGTTTCAAGTCCGCCCAGCACTTAGAATCAAAATGGTAAAATAGGGCCCATAGAATTATAGAATCTCTACAGAAGGAGGCCATTCGGCCCATCGAGTCTGTACCAACATTTATCCAGGTTTACCCCATAATCCCACGTATTTACTCCACTAACCCCCTAACGTATATATCTTGGACATGAAGGGTCAATTTTGGCATGGCCAATCAAACTAATCTGCACAACTTCAGACTTTGCGAGAAAACCGGATAACCCGAAGGAGACCCACGCAGACACAGGGAGAATGTGCAGACTCCACACAGACAGTCACCCAAGGCTGGAATCAAACCTGGGTTCCTGGCACCATGAGGCAGCAGTGTTAACCACTGTGTAAATCGTATAAACTAACTTGTGCCAGAAAGTTAAGTCTTGTCCAACCTAATTCAAGTACTCCTTTAATAACATGATGTGTTTTATTTACAACCAAATAACTTCCACAACAATGAAAATTGATAATCTGGCATCTCATTCTTTTAGGTTTTACTTGTTATTGGAGATTTTAAGAAGTTTTGTTTTAACTTTTTCCTTTCTGTCTCCTTTCTTTCTCTCTTAATCCAGTCTCTCTTTCCTTCTCTTTCTGTACCTGCTTTTTCACTGAATTTCACTATTCTCACTCACTCAGCCTTCTCAGTCCTTCTGCTGCCTATTTTTCAATCCTCCAATCTGATTGGTTAAGAAGATGAATAGTTGCTTGCCCAGCTCACTCAAGTTTCCGTTGTCCCATTCCCTCATTGCAATATCTCCAGCTTACACTTTCAGCAATTTGCCATGCAAAACATTTAAAAACCTCAGCATGAAAGGACAAGTTTAACTAAAAACAACCACTCTTAGATGCCTTTATACACCAAATCTGGGCCAGTGCACCATCACCTAGCAGTAAGCCTTGATCCAATTCAAAACTTTGTGCTTTTAACAAGGGAGTTGTAATAATTCAAATGATTCCTCAGTATGAAAAACAGGTAATAATTTAAATGAGTTGAAGTGAGTTAAATTTACAGGACCCATTGTAAAGAGAAAGTTATAGCCTAAAGTTTCGGCACGGTAGCACAGTGGCTAGCACTGCTGCTTCACAGCTCCAGGGACCTGGGTTCAATTCCCGGCTTGGGTCACTGTCTGTGTGGAGTTTGCACATTCTCCTCGTGTCTGTGTGGGTTTTCTCCGGGTGCTCCGGTTTCCTCCCACAGTCCAAAGATGTGCGGGTTAGGTTGATTGGCCATGCTAAAATTGCCCTTTAGTGCCCTGAGATGTGTAGGTTAGAGGGATTAGCGGGTAAATGTGTAGGGATATGGGGGTAGGGCCTGGGTGGGACTGTGGTCAGTGCAGACTCGATGGGCCGAATGGCTTGTTTCTGCACTGTAGGGTTTTCTATGATTCTATGATTTCTAAAAATATGAACCAGTCACATATGAACAACTGCAAACAGAAAATGAATGAAAAATGTTCTACCCAAGAACATTTCCACTCCCCCCCCCACAATCCCCCTCCCCCCTCCCCCACATTCCTATTTAGGAGATCTTGTGGTACAGTGGTAGCATTCCTATCTCTAGACCAGGAGCTCCAGGTCCAGAGCCAGGACTTGTTGGCAGTGGAAGGAGTGTTCACAACACAGTTCAACAAGCTGATAATCTGCTTGGGAATCCTTCCACCACTTTCTTGCTCTTCTCCAAAAGGAAATAAAGTGTGTGTGTGGAGATACACTATACAAATTCCTGTTTGATCTAAACAAAAATTAAATTGGTCATGACAATCTTATTGCAATAACACAAGAAATTGATTAGTATTTTGCGTAATGAAAATGCTGATATTCTCATGTATGTTCCACATTTATATCATTGAGTAAAATGTATCTCAGGGTGTCCGGTTGTTCCATTCAGGTCAGTTTCTTTATTCCCTATTGCTTAAATATGCTTCTGCTTAAATTTTAAAATAAACGGGATTATTCCAATATCATCTTGTGGAGTGATAATCTTGTACTTGGAAATTCCTACAGGTTTGATATTGGGGCACGAGGATGCTTTTCCATAAGGAAAATGCAATGGTTATGCCATGAGTTAATCTGGACTGCTCTTATTCGACACAGAACAGCAGACTCCAAAGCAGAATTTTAAGAATTTGGGGAAATAGTCTTTTATCATGGAAATTGATGTACGGAATTGAAGGTCCCAAAAATGAAATTAATACAATTTTGTTTTGTTTGTCCTTGGGGTGTGAGTGTCACTGGTGAGACCAGCATTTATTGCCCATTCTTGAGAAAGTGGTGATGAACCATCTTCTTGAATCATTGCAGCCCATGTGATGAAGGTAAGCCCACAATGGTGTTTGGGCCAACTGAGAAGGAAAACAATAATAAAGTACATCCAATCTATAAATATTGTGTTGACTTTCTACTGAGACTTGAATACCATTGCAAAGCAGATTTCCATTTTGCACAAATGCCACTGGAATAGCATAGCACTAAACACTAAGCTAACTAAAGTGCAATGTCAAACCCAGTTTGGAAACTGTTCATGGGCTTTTCTAAATTTACCCAAGATTTAGTTAAATGTATTGGGTGGCTAAATACTTTCATCAGATAATATATGTAATATAATGGCTTGGACATCAACACATTCCAATGTTGGGACACTAATGGGATGGCACAGTGGCACAGTGGTCAGCACTGCTGCCTCACAACGCCAAGGACCCGGTTCGATTCCCGGCCTGGGTCACTGCCCATGTGGAGTTTGCACATTCTCCCCGTGTCAGCCTGGTTTTCTCTGGGTGCTCCTGGTTTCCTCCCACAGTCCACAGGTTAGGTGAATTGGCCATGCCAAATTCTCCCTCAGTGTATCCAAACAGGCATTGGAGTGTGGCGGCTAGGGGATTTCACAGTAACTTCATTGCAGCGTTAATGTAAGACTATTTGTGACTAGTAAATAAATAAACTTTAGCTCTTTTTTAATAAAAAAGTAAAATAAATAAGAGTGGAATTTTCGTTCGGGCGAGACTGGAAATTCCTGTCCGAGGTCAATGGAGATATCCATTGTCGGACCCTCGCCCGCTCCGATTCTGGGCAGGTGAGGTGGTAGAGCTCCGGCCTTTAAATCTTAGCCAATTAGTATAAACAAGTCATCACTGGCCACTTATGGTTACAGCAGCTATTGATCTGGCAGTAATAGCTGCACTAATACTGCATTTCAAACTGCTATAGCCAGTGCATTTATATCCAGAAATGGAAGTAAAAGCAACATGCAACTTGCTTTGGCATTTAGAATGACCTGTTTCAAATCAAAACTCAACAGCTGTTATCTCTGTAATAGTTCAGCTTACCTGCTAGAATTTCAAGCTGCAAAATAGGGCGTGCCGCAAAACTGATTTTACCTGGCGCACACAAAAATTAACAGAGAAGTGAGTTTGCAACCAAACAGGTCACCGCTCTGAAAGGGAGAGTGTGTACAAGGATAGGAGTACAAAGTTATGGCTCTTATTTTGTGAGTATGGTTCTCTGCTGAGAGATCCCGACTCCCCGCCACTGGAATTTTAGCAGGCGGACAATGTGAAACCTCATTGACAGTCGGGTGGGAATTTCCGGCTTTTAGACCGGTGCGGCCAGAGAATTCCGCCTTCATGGAATAAATCCAGACATAAAGAGAAAGCCACCACCCATTCTTGATTGTTCAACTGCAGTGGCATGTTGTGTAGTTTGCTTTAGACTAAGGTACTAATCGTCTGCTTTCCCAATGTAACATTTCTAGGTTTAAAATCCAACAAAAGTTAGATTTGAAAGAACCATTTGAATTCCTCAACATCACAGAAATATTTGAAAATGGAAGTGACCTTTCTGGGATCACAGGTATGAACATTAGGGTTCCTTTTGCAATCCTTGCTAAAATGTCATTGGACTGGACTCTGAGGTTAATGTACATATTGGAATGATGGGGAACTATATGGAAGCCCAGGCATATATAATCATTCAATAAATCTCAGTGCATCACTTGTCATTTATGTAACAATGCAAAATGAAATGAATAAGTAACCCTTTAAAGAGTATGGCTTAAAAAACTGATACAGCCATTTAAAGAGGAATTTATGTGGATTACCATGTTGGTGTCATTTCAAAGGAGTCATGCCTATCAGGAATGCATGTTCGGAAACTATGTGCATAGCCCCTAATACTTTTCACCTATTAAAATGAATTGGCTGAAAATTGTAGGGAATATGTGTGTAGCTTCCTGATATATTTGCGGCTCTGACTAGTGCTATAAGGTGTTGGGCATAGTTCAGTAAATCTTACTAAGTTATTTGTAGTTTTAAGTAATTCAACAGTAAGCTTTTATTAACTATTAGAAACTGTATACACAGGTGCAGTAAAGGTCCAAGCTAGGAGTGTCTCCATGCTTGCTTCTACACATGACTCTGTCCTATGTTACAATGACCCTTTTTTGGGAAAGTAAATACTTTTGGAGCAAATCTGCACAGAAACTAACTGAATTCTGCATTGCTAATTGTACTCAGGATTTTAAGTAATTATTTTTTGAACTTTTAGGGACCCTCTGTACTAAACAATGTAATTTCCTCAGCCACATAATATGTTTGTAGGCCTCTCTATCCATGATGTAACCAGTAATTGGGAGACAAAGGCATATCATGGTTCATTTGCCATTGTGCCCGTGTCTTTGTGTGGGGTAATATCTACCACAATGGAGCATTATGAGTGAGAACCTAAACTGTACCTATACTTTGTGTCACAGAACATTGTATTAGCACACGAACAGCTGTCCTAATTTTTGACATTTAATAAGAATAATCTTATTAAAATGATGGCTTGTTGGAGAATAAATGAATATTAATTAATAAGAGATTATGAATATCGGAAAACTGATAATTAGCTAAGTATGGGCATGAACAATAAAATGATCACCAAAAATGCTCAAAAATAGTAAATATTATATGTAAATTCATTGCTAAGTGTTATAATTGCTCATTTCAATAGATTCACCTGACCTGCACATTTCTCAAGCAGTCCATCAAGCAGTTATTGAAATAAATGAAGAAGGGAGTGAAGCAGCAGCTTCAACAGGTATTTCATCACTTCATCAAATCCACGTCAGTTTTGTATTTAATATGTGTACCTCAGTTGCTTTTCATCTCTGCATTTTAATAAAAGGAAAACTTGCCAATAGACAGTAATTTAACAAATAGAACTAAGACTAAAATTAGCTCTCCTTCAGTGAAGTATTTTTTACCCCCTTCTCCATAACTATTCAAAACCTTATGATGTCCCATTGAAACATTCTTCACTAGAACCAGGTCCAGCATCCTGCCTTATTGTGCTGGAAACATAGTGATCAGGAAAGTCCCCTTGAACACACTTCAAAAATTCCTTCCTCTTTTTACCTTGTCCATGGATACTATCCCAGTCTATAGTGGGATTACTGAAATCGCCCCCATTATCATTGCTCTACAGTTCTTGCAGCTTTCTGCAAGTTGCTTCAAGTTGACTACTCCATTTCCTTTGCATTATTAGTGGTCTATAGCACACAGGCTGAAACAAAAATCTTATCACTAAGCCAAGGCTGACACCTACTGTTATTATTAATAAGAAGGGAGGGAAATACAACTATTGCATTTTAAGTACAAAATAAAATAAATTTGAAATATGTTGTTTCGTTTCTAAAACTATGTGAAAAGATTGGTAGTATTGAAGTAATATTCTTGATATTGGATCTTTCCATGTAGGTATGACAGCAGCAATCATGAGCCTTCCTAGACAATTTATGGCTAATCGTCCATTTGTGTTTCTTATACGGAGCAACTTGACAGGTAATGTTTCACTGATTTAATTTGTTTATTCATGCGATTTGTTGGACTGTTTTGCGAGCTAAATAATGCAAATTGCTTTATGGTCTTAACCAAACTCAAAATCGTGAAATTAGATTTTACACCATAAGACCATAAGACATAGGAGCAGAATTAGGCCACTCAGCCCATTGAATCTACTCTGACATTCAATCGTGGCTGATACTTTTCTCATCCCCATTCTCCTGCCTTTTCCTCATAACCCCTGATCCCCTTATTAATCCCCTTATTATTGGCGGCACGGTAGCACAGTGGTTGGCACTGCTGCTTCACAGCTCCAGGGTCCTGGGTTCGATTCCCGGCTCGGGTCACTGTCTGTGTGGAGTTTGCACATTCTCCTCGTGTCTGCGTGGGTTTCCTCCGGGTGCTCCGGTTTCCTCCCACAGTCCAAAGATGTGCGGGTTAGGTTGATTGGCCAGGTTAAAAATTGCCCCTTAGAGTCCTGAGATGCATAGGTTAGTGGGATTAGCGGGTAAATATGTGGGGGTAGGGCCTGGGTGGGATTGTAGTCGGTGCAGACTCGATGGGCCGAATGGCCTCCTTCTGCACTGTAGGGTTTCTATGATTTCTATGATAATCAAGAACCTATCTATCTCTGTCTTAAAGACACTCAATGACCTGGCCTCCACAGCCTTCTGCAGCAAAGAGTTCCACAGATTCACCACTCTCTGGCTAAAGAAATTCCTCCTCATTTCTGTTTTAAAGAGTCGTCCCTTTAGTCTGAGGTTGTGTCCTCTGGTTCTAGTTTTTCCTACTAGTGGAAACATCCTCTCCACGTCCACTCTATCCAGGCCCCGCAGTATCCTGTAAGTTTCAATAAGATCCCCCTCATCCTTCTAAACTCCAATGAGTACATACCCAGAGTTCTCAACCATTCTTCATACGACAAGCTTTTCATTCCTCATTCCAGGGATCATTCTTGTGAACCTCCTCTGGACCCTTTCCCAAGGTCAGCACATCCTTCCTTAGATATGGGGTCCAAAACTACTCACAATATTCCAAATGGAGTCTAACCAGAGCCTTGTACAGCCTCAGAAGTACATTCCTGCTCTTGTATTCTAGCTCTCTTGACATGAATGCGAACATTGCATTTGCCTCCCTAGCTGCCAGCTGAACCTGCACGTTAACCTTAAGAGAATCTTGAACAAGGACTTCCAAGTCCCTTTGTGCGCAGTAACTTCATTTCTGTGTTAATGTAAACCAACTTGTGACTAATAAATACACTTATTTACTTACTTTCCGAAACATTTCCTCATTTAGAAAATAGTCTATGCCTCCATTTCTCCTTCCAAAGTGCATAACCTCACTCTTTTCCACATTGTATTCCATCTACCACTTCTTTGCCCACTCTCCTAGACTGCCCATGTCCTTCTGCAGCTCCTCTGCTTCCTCAATACTACCCTGTCCCTCTAATTTCTTTATATTATCTTCAAACTTGGCAACAGTGCCTTCAATTCCTTCTTCCAAATTGTTAATGTATATTAAAAAAGGTTGTGGTCCCAGCACCGACCCGAGGCACACGACCAGTCAGCAGCTGCCATCCTGAAAAAGACCCCTTTATCCCCACTCTCTGCCTTCTGCCAGTCAGCCAATCCTCTATCCATGCCAGGATCTTATCCCTAACACCTTGGGCTCTTAACTTATTTAACAGTCTCCTATGCGGCACCTTGTCAAAGGCCTTCTGGAAATCTAAATAAATCACGTCCACTGATTCTCCTTTATCTATCTTTCTTGTTACCTCCTCAAAGAACTCTAACAGATTTGTCAGACATGACCTTCCCTTGACGAAGCGGTGCTGACTCAGTCCTATTTTATCATGCACTTCCAAGTACTCCGTGATTTCATCTTTAATAATGGACTCTAAAATCTTGCTAATGACCGAAGTCAGGCTAACTGGTCTATAATTTCCCGTCTGCTGCCTCCCTCCCTTCTTAAACAACGATGTTACATTAGCTACTTTCCAGTCCTCTGGTACCCTCCCTGCCTCCAGTGATTCCTGAGAGATCACCACCAATTCATCCACAATTTCCTCAGCTATCTCTTTTATAACCCTGGGGTGTAGTCCATCCGATCCAGGTGATTTATCCAACTTCAGACCTTTCAGTTTCCCCAGAACCTTCTCCTTAGTAATGGCCACGACAGTCACCTGTGCCCTCTGATTCTCCTGGAGCTCTGGCATCCCACTGGTGTCTTGCACCGTGAAGACTGATGCAAAGTAACTATTCAGTTCCTCTGCCATTTCTTTCTTTCCTATTATTACTTCTACAGCCTCATTTTCCAGAGGTCCAATGTCTATTTTTGCCTCTCTCTTACCTTTTAAAAAATTCATAACAATCTGGACAAACAAGTTGATCCTGAATTAACATATATTGTACACTGGTGATACTTTTTATTTTGTTTTGAGAAGGCAAAACTTGTTGAAATTACCTTGGTATTGATGAACACATCAGTATTTCAAGAATGATTACAAGTAACACCATTAACAATACTTCCTAAGAGTTGCTTTCTCAGGTGCATTTTTGAGGATTTCAAAAGAAGTTTAAGTACATAAATGCAGAATAGCATATACCACTCACCAAGCCACCATTTACTCTAATAGATATAAATTGTGTAGAATCTATGGTAATAGGTATTCCACCATTTTCTTGGCCTTAATATAAATATTTTTGATTTTCAGGTTCAGTCTTATTTATGGGAAGAGTAATGGACCCAGACATGATGAACTCCTATGGGAGAGATAAGGATGCATTGTAAAATATAAACAATATTGTGTAAACTAATATCATTGAATTTGTTGTTTGTATGTTGTTCAATAGTCAAACAAAATAAAATCTGATTATATTGACTCACCCTAACCATAAACAATGTGGAACTGTATTAAAATTGACAAACTTTCCAAGAGCAATTCCAGGAACAAGAGTAATCCAGGAATCCAAAGCACATTAACAACCATTTTAAAAAGAGCAGATTATATTGTTTTTGACTTCTGGGGACACGAAGGTGTGCTCCTTAGCATACTAACAAAAATATCCCACTCTCCTGCTTTTTGTCTATAACTCTGTAAATTCCTAATCTACTGATACCAGTACAACTTTTCCTCCCACAGTCCAAAAATGTGCAGATCAGGTGGATTGGCCATGGTAAATTGCCCCTTAGTGTCCTAAGAAGTGTAGGTTGGGTGAATTCACAGGGTTGCAGGGATGGGGCAGGGGGTGGTATGGCTGTGCAGACTCAGTGGGTCAAATGGCCTCCTTCTGCACTGTAGGGATTCTATAGTTAACTCCATTTTAAAATGATTATGGAATCAGCTGCCACCACTTTTGAGGTTGAACATTCCAGATACTGACAATCTCTAAGTGAAACCAATTCTCTATTATCCATCTAGATTGTTTTGCTAATGATTTTAAATCTATTGCCTTTGGTTATTGACTCCCTTCGTACATTTATCCAATATTTTTAGATTAAATTAAATATTGACAGCTAATCTCTTCCTGCATACTCTCTTTGCCTCTCAAATTAATTATTTCAATTCCCTTCTGTGCTTTCCATAATCTTTCTGGTTATTAACTGAATCTTCCTCCCCATATTTGCATAAGCCACCTTTTTCTGTTTATTTTTTATTTTCTTTGTCACCAGGGTGAATTAGCTGTGAATAATCTAACTTTAACCTACAAATGTACATGCCTAATTTGCACTTAACTATCTCTTCCCTGAATTCCTTCCATTGTCCTGTTAATGCTTTACTCTGCAATTGCCTTTGCGATCCATCTGTGCTCTGTCTCTTCTTAAATCACTGAAAACATCTCTTCTCCAGTCGAGCATTTCGACTTTTGACATTTTCTGGTCTCTTTCCATAATTACTCTGAACTGAGTTATTTTTTTCTTGATCAGTTAGCTAGAAGATCTTCCACTGTAACACTTCCCTAACATCATTTCCCAGAACCAGGACTACCAGATGCTTCCTTCCTTGTTCTAGTCATTCAGTGCAGAAAAGGCCCTTTGGTCCATTGAGTCAACAATAACTACCACTAAAGGTGTGCTAATCCCATTGTCCTGCACTTGTCCCATATCCTTGAATGTCATGATGTTCCAAGTGCTCATCCAAATAATTTATAAAGGTTGTAAGGTGTCCGGCCTCCACTACCTTCCCAGGCAGTGCATTCCAGATTGCTACCACACTCTGAGTGAAGAAATGTTTTCTCAAATCCCTCTTAATCTACCTATCCCTTACCCTAAAACTATGCCCTCTCGTGGTTGACCCCTCAACCAAGGGGAACAGCTGCCCCCTGCTCACCCTCTCCATACCTCTCATAATGTTAGGAATGATTGGAACGAGAATAGTTCCAAGGCTGCATAATGGGGATAGATTGGAAAAGTTGGGACTGTTTCCCTTGGAGAAGAGGAGGTTGCGAGGAAATTTGGCAGAGATATTCCACATCATAAGCGGTCAGGACAGAGTAGATAGGGGAAAACTCTGCCCATTGGCGGAAGGATTGAGAGCCAGGGGATGCTGATTAAGGGTAATTGGCTAAAGAGGTAGTGGTGAAAGCACAAAGCGGGTGGTTAGGATCTGAATGTGCCACTGGAGAGTGCGGTGGAGGCACAGTCAATGGAGGCATTGTAGAGTGAATTGGATTGTTATCTGAATAGGAAGAATGTGCAGCACAGTGGCAGAGCGGAGTGGTCAGAGCTGAATTGCTGCTTTGAAGGGGCAGCAGAGGCAGGACGGGCCGAGTGGCCTCCCTGCGCTCTAATCATTCAGGGAACCAATGGGAGCCGCCGTGGAAGAATAAACCAATAGCACAGCAGCTGTCTCAGCCAATCAGAGAGTCGGGCTCAGTGTGATTGACAGGCCGGGCCGGGAGGCCATCGCGAGAAGCCGTTACCGGGGCAACGAGCGGAGCCACAGACCGAGCGGAGCGGAGACAGAGAGAGCGGGGGTAGGTCCCGGAACACAGCCCCGACCCGGGGAGGGGCAGCGGGGAGCGAGGGAAAACTGTCCTTGCGGCTGCAGTGAGGGGAGGGGGGAGATCGGAGAGGAGGGGCAGATCAGGGGGAGATCAGGGGAGAGGGGCGAGATTGGGGGGAGATCAGGGGGAGGGGGGAGATTGGGGGGAGAGGGAGATCGGGGGGAGATGGGGGGGGGGGAGATCGGAGAGGAGGGGGAGATCAGGGGGAGGGGAGATGGGGGGGGGAGATTGGGGGGAGATCAGGGGGAGGGGGGAGATTGGGGAGAGAGGGAAATCAGGGGAGGGGGAGATTGGGGGGAGGGGGAGATTGGGGGAGAGGAAGATGGGGGGGGGGTGGTGGGAGATGAGGGGGAGGGGGAGATCGGGGGGGAGGGGGAGATCATTGGGAGAGGGAGATCGGGGGAGGGGGAGATTGGGGGGAGGGGGAGATCAGGGGGAGGGGGAGATCGGGGGAGGGGGAGATTGGGGGGAGGGGGAGATTGGGGGGAGGGGGAGATTGGGGGGAGGGGGAGATTGGGGGAGGGGAAGATCGGGGGGAGGGGGAATTTGGGGGGAGGGGGGAGATCGGGGGAGGGGGAGATCAGGGGGAGATCGTGGGAGGGGAAGATCGGGGGGGAGGGGAAGATCGGGGAGGGGGAGATCAGGGGAGGGGGAGATCAGGGGAGGGGGGAGATCAGGGAGGGGGAGATCGGGGGGGAGGGGGAGATCGGGGGAGATCGGGGGAGGGGGAGATCAGAGGGGGGATCGGAAATGGGAGAATGAGAGAGTAAGGGGGAGAGAGAGAGAGAAAGAGTGGAAAGAGAGAGTGGGGGAGAGAGAAAGGATGGGGGAGAGAGAGAAAGAGGGGGAGAGAAAGAGATTAAGAGGGGAGACAGGAAGCGGGTGAGAGAGACAAGAACAGGAGAAAGAAAGACAAGAAGGGGGGAGAAAGAGCGAGAGAATAAGAGGAGAGATAGAATGAATACGTAGGCTGGGGAAAGAGAGAATAAGGTGGTCATTGAGAGAGCGTGATTACAAGAGGGTGTGACAGAGAGTACAGGGTGGGTGAGAGAATGAGTCGGGGGTGAGGGGCGGAGTCTGCAGGGTGGGAGACAGAGGAAGGGCAAAGTCCAGTGGTTAATGGGAGGGTGGGGGTGGATTCGGCCCAGATGAGGAGGGGTGGGGCGGTCCAAGTAGGCCCTGGGGTATGGAGGCTGTTGCATGCAATGGGGGTAAGGCTGGGGTATGTGGGGGAAGTAACTCTGTGGATAAAGGGGAAGTATAGGGTAGGTCTAGGAGAGAGGTGGGGGGCATAGGTAGGTCCAGCGTTCGGGAGGATGGTGTAGGGTGGGATAGTTAGTAGGTCTGGTGGGGAAGTGGGTGGGGGTAGATCTAGGTGAGGGGTGGAAGGTCCAGATGAAGGAGGAAGTCTGGGAGAGGTGGAGCGGGGTGGGGAGGAATGGATGCCTGGCTGAGGAGGGGAGGAAGGCAGGGTGAGGTGGCGATGGTTACCGGCTGAGTTTTGTGACCATGACCAGGGGTTTTACGAAGCAAAAGTTAACAAGGAAGTTGAACTTTATAAAATAAGTGGAGCATGGGACAGTTGAGCTGTGAAAGATGGTTGGAATTTTTAATGGGGAGATTTGTAACAGGAGGGAGCTGTTTGTGATAGTAATGTCTCATATCTGAGTAGTTCCACCAAAATACAGTTTGGTGAGAACACTCCATTGTGTTTTCAACATTGACTCTTGGCCCCACAGAATACTTTATATGTTGAGCTCAAGACAGATAAAGGAAATCTGCTGTTAATTTACTGCCTCCACCTTTCTGAGCTGGTGAATAAGTATGCCTTATTTGAACAATATTTGGAAGGAGCACTGACAGAAGCAGGCACACACACACAGAATGGAAGTTTAATGCCTTCCCTGGAGACGAGTTTGGAGGCACAGAGCATAGAATCAGATTAGATTCCATGCCCTGCGGCAACCTTGTCACCTTTCTGTTCCTGTCCTGATTTAATCTGGGGCAGGAGGCTCATGGATAGCTGATCTACCCTGATGCCAGTTGAGGCCCTTGAGTTAATGTCCACTTAAGGCACTTATCCCATTGACATTGGTATTCAGCTAGTCGTGGGTGGGACAGTCCCAATGCGGGGAAAATGAAAGGCAAATCCTATTAAGTTTGCTTGTTGGCTTCCAGGGAAGTCCTTTCCTGAAAGTAAGTTCCAGTAATACTGGTACCAGTTAGATCCAGTTCTGAATTGGAAAATAAGAACCAATTTGATAATAAATAGAAGCAAGATACTGCGGGTGCTGGAAATCTGAAATACAAACAGAAAGTGCTGGAAAACCTCAGCAAGTCTGGCAGCATCTGTGGAGAGAAAAAAACAGTTAATATTTGGAGTCCGACTGTTCAGAACTGGGGTTTCAGTATTACTGGTGATGGTGGTGATATTACGAGTACTGGTCCAAACTGACTATTTTTCCAGTTTATTCAGTGGCTTTTATTTCCAATGTACTTCAAGTGCTCATCAACAGATGTAAAAAAACTGGAAGTACTCAGTCCCCTCCCAATGTGTATTTGTGTGGATGAAGAAACTTAAGATGAATACATCTGATTCTGCAGATTTGAAGGCTATCGCCTGACAAACACACACCACAAAAGCTTGTATAAAGGCTCCAAATTTCATTGGGAAAAAATGTAATTAAAATACAGAATTGACCCCAGAGAAACAAAACTCAGAATAAAAGTTTCAGTAAAAGCTGCACCAATTTTATTGCTGGAAAAAGGGAGTAAACACAAACACCATTGTCACCACACCACACTGCTGATTGATTTCAGGCTGATTTTGATTTTCTATAAAGATCATGACCTTCTCCGTGATGTAATTGTCTAGCCACTGTAACTGTTTTGAGATATCCTCATTCAACCTCTTTGTCTTCAATTGATGGGTGAAGCATGCTGCAGCTGGGGAGGGAAAAACACGAGCATCAACTCATTGAAACTGTTAAAGTAATGACTGTGGTTACAGTTGAGATAACAGCGACACTTATCGTAGTGAGAGATGGGACGTTAAAACAGATGGATATCTACAATGAATGCAATCTAAGAAAAAACAGTGCTTGTGGAAGGCCACCTTTGAAAGTGCTCTTCTTCCTTGGTGAGAGTGAGGATTTTGCTGTCTTGTGTGCCAGTGTTTATAAAGCATTGACATACATGACCATTCATGCTCTGATCACATCTGACCCCCCACAACAAATAATGTATCCGCTGGCCTGTGACATTTTCCTATTGCAGCTCAGTGATCACCAAGCTTCCCTGCAATTGAACCTGTAGGAGAAGAAAAGGAACTTATCGGCAGCCTGCATGTAAGGTCCATGAGGTGCTGTTGTAAGTTATTAGCAGCAGACTTGTATGCTACTTGAATCTGTAACTTCAGTTGACTCATCCCACCATCCCCATTAATCTGGGAAACTAACCCTGGTTCAATAGGAAGCACAGAAGGGCATATCAGCAGCAGCACAAATAATAAAATGAAGGTACCAGCATCATAAATCTGCCTGTGTTCTGATCACCGAAGTACGTGTCCAGCTGTCGATGGATGAGATAAAAGCTTTCCATTTTCTCTCCATCCAGCTGAGTGTTGCAAAATCTGGTAATTAATGGGAGTAGGAAGTTTTATGAACATTTCCTTCCTTAACAGAAGTGTAGCCCAATATGTTAGTACAAGATTTGAGAGATTATGGGCAGAATTTTACAGCCTTGTTTGCCCCGAAACTGTAAAATCCCGCCCGAGGTCAACGGACCTTTCCATGTCCCTCCCCTCGCCTGCTCTGATTCCCATGGTAGGTGGGGTGGTAAAATTCGGGCTTATAAGTATCTTTAACCAAAGTGCTGAGTGGATGATCAATTCTTCTTTCTTTTGAGGTGCCCACCATCATGGATGCAGCTATCCAGATACTTGAATTTAGTCCACAGTTACAAGAGTTTGTAGAATGCACTGAACACAGTAAATACGATGAGACCTGATGACATCTGTCAGGACTGAAGTCCTGTGTACTAGATGTAGTTGTCCCCCACACGCTACTACCTAAACTGTAACAATGTAGTTATGATATAACTATTAGATAATTGGGAAACTAGACAGCCCCTAGAATGGTGCTGTCCATTGAACATTTCAGTGTTCAATTCATTTCACAGTTCCTCTGATAATTGAGCAATCCATGTCTGTCTACTCCTGGACTTGAACAATGTGCAGGCATGATCTGACAAATTGCAAGTTGACATTCACATGTATGAAATGTCAAGCAATTAATACCTTCAACAAGATGGTACCGTCAATGAGTCTTTGGCCACCACCATCCTGTGGGTTACCATTGGTCAGAAGCACAATTGAGCCAACCATATCATCACTGTGGAAAAAAGTGTAGGAGGTAAAGCTGTGTAATCTTGTGATGTATGGATCACTTCTTTCACCAGGAGTTTGGATGAATGTTCCCTGCTCGTCTGGATGGCAGCAGCACTCAAGGCCTGACTGTAATCACTGCTTGATTAATAATTTTGTCATTCAATTCTTTGTCCATTCCCCTATCATTAGAGCACTATAGACACAGTACATATGATATACAAACTGCACTGCAGCAATTTTACAAAGTTTGACAGCACTTCCCTTCTTCTGTGACTGTTGTCACCAAGAAGAATAAGAACGACAGGATCTGGAAGACCATCTGACTGAGATTCAGATTACTTCATTATTGCTGGTCAGGAGCACCATCACCATAAGGGCTACAGCAGTTGTGGAACTCGGGCTGCAGTTGCCTTCTTTGGGTGATAGCAATAAATGTGGCCCCATCAGCATGAAGCTGATTCTGAGAAAAAAAATGAAATGAATAATTTATTTTATAAAGAATAACCAATACTTGGGAAACAAAATAATAGTTATTCTAAAGTAAGTTGGATGTTGTAAATGGGGGTGGGATAGCGGGGTGGGTGCTGCAGGTTTTCTCTCTTTCACTTACCTATTTGATCCCAAGACACTGGGGAATCTGTTGCTTTCTAGAATAAGGGAATCTTGGGAGTTTGTTGAAGGCAGTAGTTAATTAGTCAATTCAGTATTGAAACAGAATGATTTCTTTGAGAGCTATAATTCACCTCAAAGCTCTGTAATTTAGGGTATAACTTTGAAACAAACCACCTTGGATATCTTGCGATGTATCTGCCAGGAAATTGAATCTTGATTGGAACTATACGATTTAAATATTTGGTAGTGTTCTTGTGTGTGAATCAGAAGGATTTGGATTTAAGTTTAACTATGGCCTTTTTCATTCTTTCATGGAATGTGGGCATTGCTAGCAAGGCTAACATTGAGCATATAACATAGGTTAATGCCTAAGTGTAGTACTGAGGGTGATCTAAATTGCTGGAGGTACTGTCTTTTAGATGGGATGTTAAACCAAGGCCCAGTCTGTCTATTCGAATGTCGAAGATGCTATCCAGAGGGCGAAGAGTTCTCCAAGTATTGTAGTCTACGTTTATCCCTCAACTTGCATCATCAAAATTGATTAGCAAAGTATTTTTCTAGTTACTATTTTTGGGACCTTGTCCTGCACATATTGATCACCACATTTACCAAAAATATTTGTCATCGCTTCCGAAGCATTTAATTGGTGATGAAGCACAAGTTTTGTTTCATTTTTGCTTTTATTCATGTTTGTTCTTTCTATCAAATATTTTTCCTTCAATCTTTCCTGTGAGCTATCAAAAAGTTTAAAAAGGTTATTTATTTATTAGTCACAAGTAAGGCTTACATTAATGAAGTTACTATGAAATTCCCCTAAAATGAATAAATTTAAAATATGGAAATTCTTCAATTATATTTTGACAAAAGGTCTATTTATTTAGTTAACGTTTACTAAAATGACACTTCTTGGATCATGCCCATTATTAGAGTGCTCATGCTCATGTCTGCTGACTAGTGAAGATAATGCTTTATCCGTTTAACCTTCTCAAAACCCTTTTAGAATTTTGAGCATTTTTATTAAATCTCTTCTCACTTTCTTTGTTCTGTGAACAAATCCCAATTTCTCTTCACCCCGGCATCATTTTACTAATCCTTTCTATGTGCGGCAAAGCTTCACCATCCTTCCTACAATAGAACATCCAAAAATTGAGATTATTCTTAGCTTTAATAAAGTGTCTTCCAACTTTAAAATTTGTCAATCTGAACACATAATCCTCTGCTCTTTAACTCAACTCTGCCTTTCTGCTATTAATTTAGTGAATAATTGGACCCATTCATTGTACATTTTATGTTGTGGTGGCCTTTAGACTTGGTATAGAATAACATTTGCTGCAAATATTGATCTCTACGCTAGTAACTGTAATGACTTAGAAATTCCCTAAACAATAAAAAAAATTAAACCATCATTGTCAATATTGTTTTGTTTGCTATCAACTTCTATAAATTCTCATTAATCTCTGTAACACCCATCACTGCATTAGTGGGTAAATTTGCAAGCTGTCTCGATAAGATCAAAGTTCATCTGAGAAATTGTGGATATAAACTCCTTTCTTCATCTCTTAGGAAACCAGTATAAATCACAGTGCTGTACTACCTCCATGATGTTGCATTTAGCTCTCACTGGTATCGCTGTATTGTTTAATCATACTGAATGAATTGATTATTATCCAGTGGTTTAAATTCTTTTTACATTTTAAAATGTAATAGATTAATTCTTTGTTTTTCCAGAGATCTCCGTTCACAGCTGACATCGCTTGGCTTTGAGTTGTCACAATCACTGAATTATGAATCCCAATGATTTTGTCGTGCTCCCAGGCAACAAACCAGGCACATCCGTTAAGTTAAAAGCAAGGTGAATTCGATAAAAGCAGCTTGGGCAAACATAACATTTTTGCTATTGTAAATTGTTTATGGATATGAAATTATGAAGTAGAATGTTTATGGAAGAATAAAACTTTGAAACAACAGATTCTGATCTTCCCTTGTATTGTTAACAATGTTAAGAGTGCTTGTTCACTTCTCCATTTTAGATCATGATGTGAACTAAATGCATTTAATACATGGACAGTGTCTCAAAATTGGCAACCTCAGGACCGACTCTGTACCATTTTTGGATCTTGCCAGTTTTTGGAGGCAGGGTGATAGGTGGCTTCCGGCTCATGTGTATTGAAACTTGTCTGCTCCTGTGTGCTTATCCCTCCCTTATGAATCGCGTTTGGCCCTTGAGTTTGGCTATTTCCCTCTGCCTTGTTGCTTTTCATTCTAAAGGCCATGTAGGCTATAGGGGGTTATAGATGTGGGTTGCTGTCAGTAATAGGAGAAACTGCCACACAATACTTTTATTTAAAGTTTTTAAAGTTTATTTATTAGTCACAAGTAAGGCTTACGTTAATGCTGCAATGAAGTTACTGTGAAATTCCCCTAGTCGCCACAGTCCGACGCCTGTTTGGGTCAATGCACCTAACCAGTTGTTTATTTACCAGTGATATTGACAGCTGAGTACTGATGGTGAGACTGGCATCTTGTTGTGATTAAGGTTCAGGTTGGGTTGAGCCAAGCTGGGTTGGATGGGGTCTAGGGTTGCTATGACCTCTCAGATCATGGGAAACAGTAGGCACGCAATACTGCATTGAAACCTTCATTTAGTTCTTCATTCTACTACTGGCCAGAGGGAACATTTAGAATTTTGCCTCCGATTGTGGGTTTATGATTAATTGACAAATATTTGGGAGGTGAATGCTTAAATTATTACTTTTTAAATTTATGCACTTGTTTTCATGGAGTATTTTTACATGGTTCGCTGGAAAATATGTCAGATTTCCAGACATTGCCGGTTTTGGAATAGCCAAATTTGAGATACTGTACCTATAGTTTAATATCTGAACCTAGTACTATTGCAAACCTAACTTATGTGGTGCTTTCAATCTGTGGCGGCAATTAAGCCTGGTGCAAATCCTTGATTGGAGTGGCATTCAGAAGATGATCTATTCCAAACTAATATCATGGTAAATAATCACTGTTTTTCACTTTTATTGAAAAACAGATGGAAGTTTGCAATGTTAGATTTTATATCACATTGTGTGAAATATCTTTATGTCTGATCCATTTTGGGCATCCACCCAAGCTTTCAACGTTTTTTGACACACACTTTGTGTTTTTAAACACTCAATATTTATGCAGAGCCATAAAGAAATTGATAGGATTGATTTTAGAAATGTTAAAATATGAGGTGAGAAACAGACATGTTAAGTTATGATTTATTTGGACAAGCTAATTTAGTGTTTGTGAAGAATTTGTTTCAAAATACATGCTGACATATAGATCATGGAAGTTTGACAACTAGGCTTTTTTGTTTAGCTTGATTTGTTATCCACTACATAGCTACTTGATATGTTTGCAGATGGAGCATGTAGTGAAGGCATAGAAAATAGAAATCAATGCTTGTTCCTACTCAAAATTTTGTAACGATGTATAGTATAGATACTATACAGTACTATTTTACAAGCAGGTAAACTCTTAAGTTTTTCTTAAGGTTGGTTAATATTATAAAATGCTTAGCTTGAATGCATGCTTTTTATTGGAGATTTGGGCCATGAAGGTTAATTAGTATTATTTAGCATTTGTCTGTGGGATATCGATTAAAGGAGTGGGCTAAGCTTGAAAAATGCAATTCAGTGTGGGAAAAGTGTGAGATCACCAGTGGTTCCACAGAAGACAAATTGAAATGTTTTCTTTTTGCTGAGAAACTAGGAGCTGTGGAAGAGCAAAGAGATTTAGGCGTTCATGTATCAAAAAAAGCTATTGGACAGGTATCGACGTTAATTGAGCATTTTTACACCAGGCAGAATCATTTTACTTGATATAATGTTATATTTTGTTGATTTATTGCCAGCGATTCCTACAAGTATGGGTCTTGTTACACTGCAACATTTTTAGCAGTGTGACTTATCTCTGGCTCCTCCTCGCACATTTTTCCATGATAAAAGCAATGGCAAAGGACATTTACAAGCATTGACCAAATTGTACATGAATACTAATTTGAAAAACTGAAATTTATTCTTTGAAAAAGGTGAAACATGTCAAATTAGAAGTGCATATCATTCCAATCAAATGTTAGCAGGATTGCATTTTGGTTGTTTTGTATATGTGGGATGAAGAAACCATACAGAGAGGCAGGAGGATATTCAGAAATACATTGAATATTTGATTTGTCAGTAAGCCATTGGAATATATATTTTTGCAAATCTTTTTCTGAAGAATTGCACCTATTGATTGGTGGAAATAGTGTTTTGAGGCTCGAAACTTCTAAAATATTCGGTATTTGAAAGTTTGACATCTGTCACTTTATGATGCTTCATTGTATTGATTATTGGACTGATTCGAAAAGTTCGATAAGAAACAGGACTGGAAAGATACCTATTACTATTTGGTTATCTTTGCCAGGTTACTGAGCTTCCCAATATATCATATAATATGAAAGTCTTGATTTTCTTTCCTCTAGAAATCTTCGGGAACTACGACTAGAAACTGTGCAACTCGAGCTAGATAGTGATGTAATGGAACAGAGATTGCAGCAGCTTCGACAAGCGATGAGTAAGGAAAAGGAGGAAAGAGGGTAAGTGTTATAAGTTACTACTTTGCTTCATCTGTTTTAAAACTGAGCTACATGGTCAGAGTTTCAATGATGATTGCAGCAATTTGTATTTATAAAGCATCTTCAATGGAATAACAACATCCGATATCAGACAGAATTGGGTGTGAGCCACAAAAAGATGTATTAGAACAGGTGAACAAAATCTTAGAATGGGTTTTAAGGAATGGCTTAAGAGGATGGAGTGGAGGAATGAATTTTGGAGCTTGAGGCCTAGGTAGCTGAAAAACTAGAAATCAGGGATGCTAGAAAGGGTGGAATTGGAGGAGTGCAGAAATTTTGCTTCAAAATGAAAGTCTCAAAATAAAACTGATCTTGACATATGCATTGGGGCACTTTTTAAAAAGATTAAGGGAGGGATTTTCCACACCCAATGCGGTGTGTTTTATGGTGGTGGATGCAGCCTGCCAATGGTGAGCAGCGACAGGATCTCTGGTCCCGCCACTGTCAGCAGAGTTTCCCCTTATTCACATCCTCTGCTGCCAGGGAACCCACAGTGATGGTGATGCAGGGGTCACTGCTAGTGGGATCGGAAAATCCCACCAGCAGAACCAGCCAGAAAATCCCACTCTAAGATTCAGGACATTTCAGATATTGTGCTGAATTCTCCCATTTTCAGGCTAAGTGTCCACGCCGTTGGGAAAATGAGAGGCTTTCCTGCTGGCGCTGGGAGCATCTGTCAGGTGAGATTTACCTACCTGAGAGATGCTAATACGCTCATTTCGAGCAACTCGCCAGCCAGCCTCACTGTTCAGAGATCGAGGCACGTCAATCTCCTCACTCAGAGACAAGGCCCCTCCCTCTACAAAATGAAACGATGTCCCCCCACCCCACACTAACCAGGGGAGCACCACCACTCACCAAAGAAAGGCATCCTCTCCCCTTTACCCACAAATAATGGGTTAAATCCCCCCCACCACGCAAGCATGAGAGTGACCCGACCTACCTCCACTTAGCCTCCCTTCCCTCTCATAGAACATAGAACATAGAAAGCCACAGCACAAACAGGCCCTTCGGCCCACAAGTTGCGCTGATCATATCCCTACCTCTAGGCCTATCTATAGCCCTCAATCCCATTAAATCCCATGTACTCATCCAGAAGTCTCTTAAAAGACCCCAACGAGTTTGCCTCCACCACCGCCGACGTCAGCCGATTCCACTCACCCACCACCCTCTGAGTGAAAAACTTACCCCTGACATCTCCTCTGTACCTACCCCCCAGCACCTTAAACCTGTGTCCTCTCGTAGCAACCATTTCAGCCCTTGGAAATAGCCTCTGAGAGTCTACCCTATCCAGACCTCTCAACATCTTGTAAACCTCTATCAGGTCACCTCTCATCCTTCGTCTCTCCAGGGAGAAGAGACCAAGCTCCCTCAACCTATCCTCATAAGGCATGCTCCCCAATCCAGGCAACATCCTTGTAAATCTCCTCTGCACCCTTTCAATGGCTTCAACATCTTTCCTGTAATGAGGTGACCAGAACTGCGCGCAGTACTCCAAGTGGGGTCTAACCAGGGTCCTATAAAGCTGCAGCATTATCTCCCGACTCCTAAACTCAATCCCTCGATTAATGAAGGCTAGTACGCCGTACGCCTTCTTGACCGCATCCTCCACCTGCGAGGCCGATTTAAGAGTCCTATGGACCCGGACCCCAAGGTCCTTCTGATCCTCTACACTGCTAAGAATGGTACCCTTCATATTATACTGCTGCTTCATCCCATTGGATCTGCCAAAATGGATCACTACACACTTATCCGGGTTGAAGTCCATCTGCCACTTCTCCGCCCAGTCTTGCATTCTATCTATGTCTCGCTGCAACTTCTGACATCCCTCCAAACTATCCACAACACCACCTACCTTGGTGTCGTCAGCAAACTTACCAACCCATCCCTCCACTTCCTCATCCAGGTCATTTATGAAAATGACAAACAGCAAGGGTCCCAGAACAGATCCCTGGGGCACTCCACTGGTCACTGACCTCCATGCAGAGAAAGACCCCTCCACAGCCACTCTCTGCCTTCTGCAGGCAAGCCAGTTCTGGATCCACAAGGCAACAGCCCCTTGGATCCCATGCCCTCTCACTTTCTCAAGAAGTCTTGCATGGGGGACCTTATCGAACGCCTTGCTGAAGTCCATATAGACCACATCCACCGCTCTTCCTTCGTCAATGTGTTTGGTCACATTTTCAAAGAACTCAACCAGGCTCGTAAGGCACGACCTGCCCTTGACAAAGCCGTGCTGACTACTTTTGATCATACTAAACTTCTCTAGATGATCATAAATCCTGTCTCTCAGGATCCTCTCCATCAACTTACCAACCACTGAGGTTAGACTCACCGGTCGGTAATTTCCCGGGCTGTCCCTGTTCCCTTTCTTGAATATAGGGACCACATCTGCAATCCTCCAATCCTCCGGAACCTCTCCCGTCTCCATCGACGATGCAAAGATCATCGCCAAAGGCTCCGCAATCTCCTCCCTCGCCTCCCACAGTAACCTGGGGTACATCCCATCCGGTCCCGGCGACTTACCAACCTTGATGCCATTCAATAGTTCCAACACATCCTCTTTCTTTATGTCCACATGCTCGATCCTTTCTGTCCACCGCAAACCAGCAGTACAACCACCCAGATCCCTTTCCACCGTGAATACCGAGGTAAAGTATTCATTAAGCAGCTCCGCCATTTCTAACGGTTCCGCACAAACTTTTCCCCCTTCACATCTCATCCTTTTACTCTTGACATATTTGTAGAAAGCCTTGGGATTCTCCTTAATCTTACCCGCCAAGGTCTTCTCATGACCCCTTCTCGCTCTCCTAATTTCCTTCTTAAGCTCCTTCCTACATCCCGTATACTCCTCTAAATCCTTAACACCTCCTAGCTCTCTGAACCTTCTGTATGCCTCTCTTTTCTTATTCACCAGGTTCATCACAACCTTCGTGCACCACGGTTCCCGTACCCTACCAACACCCCCCTGTCTCATCGGAACGTTGTCATGCAGAGCTCCAGACAAACATTCCTTGAAAATCCTCCACTTTCCTTCGGTACTTTTCCCCAAGAATGCCTCCTTCCAATTTACCCGTCTAATTTCCTCCCTGATGACACTGTATTTCCCTTTACTCCAGAGAAACACTTTCCTAGCCTGCCTGATCCTATCTCTTTCCAATGCTATCGTGAAGGAGATAGAATTATGATCGCTATCCCCAAGATGCTCACCCACCGAGAGATCCTCCACCTGTCCAGGTTCATTAGCCAGCACCAGATCAAGTACAGCCTCTCCTCTAGTAGGCTTATCCACATACTGTGTCAGGAAACTCTCCTGGACACACCTAACAAACTCCTCTCCATCCAAACCCCTAGCCCGAGGGATATTCCAATCTATGTTTGGGAAATTAAAATCTCCCATCACGACAACTCTGTTATTCCTACATCTCTCCAGGATCTGTTTCCCCATCTGCTCCTCAACATCTCTGTTACTATTGGGCGGCCTATAGAAAACACCCAGCAAAGTTACCGACCCCTTCCTGTTCCTAACCTCCACCCACAGAGACTCCGTAGTCAATCCCTCCACGGCGTCCACCTTCTCTACAGCCGTGACACTATCCCTGATCAACAGTGCCACTCCCCCCCCTCTCTTGCCTCCCTCCCTGTCCTTCCTGAAACATCTAAAACCCGGCACCTGAAGCACCCAGTCCTGTCCCTGAGACATCCAAGTCTCCGTAATGGCCACCACATCACAATTCGAAGCAGCAATCCACGCTCTAAGCTCATCCACTTTATTCACTACACTCCTGGCATTAAAATAGACACATCTCAGACCTTCAGCCTGAGCACTTCCCTTCTCCATCACTCGTCTAACCTCCCTCTTACCCTGTCTACATTCCTTATCTATTTGCGAGCTAACCTCCTCGCTCTCAGTCCCCTCATTTCGATTCCCTCCCCCCAACCTTTCTAGTTTAAAGTCTCTCCAGTAGCCTTAGCCAACCTTCCCGCCAGGATATTGGTCCCCCTGGGATTCAAGTGCCACCCGTCTTTTTTAAACAGGTCACACCTGCCCCTAAAGAGGTCCCAATGATCCAAGTACCCAAATCCTTGTCCCTTGCTCCAGTCCCTCAGCCACGCATTCATTCTCCACCAATTCCTGTTCTCACTCTCCCGCGACACAGGCAGCAATCCCGAGATTACTACCTTTGCATTCCTCTTTCTCAGCTGTCTACCTAACTCCCTATATTCTCTTTTCATGACCCCTTCCCTCTTCCTACCTATGTCAGCAGTACCTATATGCATCACGACCTTCGGCTCCTCTCCCTCCCCCTTCAGGATTTCTGGGACTCGACCAGAGACATCCCGGACCCCTGCACCAGGGAGGCAAACCACCATCCGAGAGTCCCGTCTGTGTCTGCAAAAACGCCTATCTGACCCCCTCACCGTAGAGTCCCCAATTAGCACTACCCTCCTTTCCTTACCCTTTTGCACTACTGGGCCAGGCTCAGCTCCAGAGACACTGCCACCGCTGCTTCCCCCAGGTGGGCTGTCCTCCCCAGTAGTACTCAGACAGGAGTACTTATTATTAAGGGGCACATCCACCGGGGTGCTCACCATCAACTGAGCTTTCTCCTTCCTCACTGTTACCCAGTTACCCTCCTCCCGTGGTCCCGGTGTGACCACCTGCCGAGAGCTCCTGTCAATGACCTCCTCACTATCCCTAACCCGGCGAAGGTCCTCGAGCTGCAATTCCAGTTCCCTAACATGGTCCCTTAGGAACCGCAGCTCAACACACCCAGCACAGATATGGTCGTCCGGGAGGCTAGGAGCCTCCAGGACCTCCCACATCCTACATTGGGAACAACATACTGGCCTCACACTCATAATTGCCCTTTTAAACACACAGGGAAAAAAAAAGTGAATGAAAATTTTAAACTTACCTTTCCTCCTCCTGTTTTCTCCAAAGCCCTGCTCTCACTGGGTCTTTTTTTTAGGTTAGAGGAGGAGGGAGGGTGGGATACTCTACAAGTGTAGAGTATCGGGATTCCTCTCTGTTCCAATTTATTGGGGAAAAAAAAAATCTCTCTCTCCCAGACCTCCCTGCGCGACCACTTCCGGGTTTAGATATTTAAAAAAAAACCCGCGAAAAAGTAAGTTAAAAAATAAAAGCGCTTACCCGCAGCACTCCTCTCGCGAATCTCTCCCTCTCTGCTGTACTTCCAAGAAGCAATGAGGCCGATTCACTGAGGTGAGTAACTTTTAAAAAATCTCTCCCTCCCAGACCTCCCTGCGCGACCACTTCCGGGTTTAGATATTTTTTTAAAAACCCGCGAAAAAGTAAGTTAAAAAATAAAAGCGCTTACCCGCAGCACTCCTCTCGCGAATCTCTCCCTCTCTGCTGTACTTCCAAGAAGCAATGAGACCCGTTAGTCAGTCCCCCTCGCCTTCAGACCCACCCCACAACTCCCTTACTCCCTCAGAACCCCATTCAGCACCCTTCCCCCTCAGACCTATTAGTCAGTCCCCCTCCCCTTCAGACCCACCCCACAACTCTCTTACTCCCTCAGAACCCCACTCATCACCCTCCCCCCTCAGATCCCCTACTCAGGCAACTGGTACCATCTAGTACGGTACCATTTTCTGCAGCAGTAAGAACCCATCGTTATATGTAACATGTTCAGGGTACAATTGTATTTCAGGGACTGTGGGGAAGAAACCCCTAAAGTACTGGATTTAACAGAATATTCTACTTCAGAAAATGTTGCAAAGGGATGGCCAATGAGAATAAACAATGGATGGGATTCTCCAGCCTCATCAGACAACCCACAGGAAACCTGATGCCCCGCAGAATGGAGCTTCGGGCAAAAATCGGGATTCCTGATGGGCATCATGCCGGCTTTGTGCTCCAAATTGTTCAGCGCTTAGAAGAATCAAGTCCTGATGTCCCACACCATCATGATGGCGGGGCGGAGTCTGAAAGAACTGGCAATATCGGTTTTCCAGAGATCCGCGTGCCTTTTTTAAAGGGCGCCTTGATCTCCGGTTATAAACCCCACCCTCCATGTACACAGGGAACCAGCCCCCTGCCCTCACGGACACGGGAACTCCTCCCATGGAGTTTCCCAGAGGAACTCGCCCCCAGCACAGCCCCTTGGCATTGTTGGTATGGAATTAACATACATTGGAAACTGATCCGAATACAACTCTTTTTAAAATTGCATTACAATTTGCTGCATTTTCTTTTTTGCTTCTTGAACTTATAAAGTTTGATTTTTATTTCTAGTCATTTCTGAGCAGTGCGAAGCCTGGCCTTAATAAATGGTAATCAACTGTTATACAGATGTTTCTTGCTGCAGATGTCAGTGTACAGAACTGAGCATTTACCCTTTTGTTCCTTTTTCAGTATTACCCAGTAGTAGGGATTTGCTCCCTCACTGCAGATAGCCTAATAATCTGCATGATAAAAAATCTCCAAATCAGTATAGTTTTTTATCAGTGTACTATGATTTTATTTTCCATTTTGGTTATTATAGGCGATCAGGACCATACCACTGGAAATCTGGACAGATGGGGAGTCTTGTAAATCATGCACAGGATGTGCTGAGAAATAAAGAAAATTTTAATCAAAAGGTAAGGAGAGATTTCAGATTAAAAGTGAAATAAAATCATTTGGGAAGCATTTCTATCGTTTGAAGCTGTTGTGCGTTAGTATCTTCACCTGTTTCTTTAACATTTGATGCAACATTTGAAATTCAGTTGAGGACTTGCAGCAACTGGTACTGAGATGGACATGTTTGTAAATGTCATATAAATATAGCGTCAAGGTGGCCTTTCAACCGAATATTTCAATACCAGTGCGAGCACAGTTTTCTGTTTTGTTTCCCTGATAACTTGAGGTAGCTACAGCACTTGTGCTGTATTTACACTTGCTCCAATCCCTTCCCCATAACCTTTTCCATCGTTGCTATTGCCAAAATGCAACATCCTTATCAACTCCTCCATATTGCTTCTCCCATCCACCTCATAGTCTTTCCTCTCCTGCCCTAATGTTCAAAAGGGAAAATTAAGTTATCTTTCCCAGAACTGAGTTGGAAAGTGAGCTTTTACTATTTCTGTGAATTACTTTATTTGCTTATGTTGTGTTTTAACAGTACTGTTGGTTCATTATTCCTGGGGAAGCAGAAATGAGAGAGATCGGATGGTGAGGTGGGTAGCTTGAAACTTAAGGAGAACTTGGGAATAAGGCAGGTGTGTATGTGAGCCAGTAAGGAAAAAGAATAAATAATTCGATATACCAAGCCTTATTTGTAAGGACAGATGAGCGTGGGGAATAAGGTAATATTGAAGATCAGTTAGAGAAGGAGGTTAGAAGGCAGTTGGAGAATGCTCCTGGGAGTTGGCCTGTTTGGAAGGGGAGACATCAGGAAACATCAGGGGAGACATTGCGGGAAGCATAAGTGAAGGAAACATTGTGGGTAAATATGCTTTCGAATATACTTATCAGCAACAAAAGAAACAAGCAGAGAGAGGGGTGCAGACTGGGGTGCACAGTTTCCTGGAGAGATGTTGCTGCTGTTTAGCCTTTTGGAAAGATGGAGACTAACCAACATTCCATATAAGTTGCCAATCCTAATGATTATGCACCCTTCCAGAAATGCTTCATTGCTCTGATGTAACCTCTGGACAAGATATCAGTAGAATATGGTTCAGATATGTTTCTAGATTAATATTACAAAATCAATTGTTTATGTTACCTCTAGTATTTTCTTCTCAACAGTTGTGGGAGGTGGGTATGGGAGTGGGGGGGGGGGGGGTGGCAAGAAAAAGGTGCCACGTTTCTCAAAGCAACAGTGTAAACAAACAGACGAGATGAAATGAACAATTTCTCTCGCTTTCTGAAGGCAAAAATAAATTGAATAGCTTTTACTTCAGAACTTATTTTAAAACCTACACAATCATCAAGTCTGCGTTGAATCTTTTCTTAGCAAAAACAGGCACAATTTCTCTTCTCTGCTGTTGGAAAACATCACCATCTACCAGCTAAAACTATGGCGGAATTTTATTAATTCTCTTGAGACTGACAAGTAGGTGGAAGGACTTTTACAATGGTGTCTGAAAGGCATTGGAAGGGAAGCCTAATGACTTCTGCTACCACATGATACTCCCAGAAGCACAAAGGGCTTGGTCATCCCCTGACTAGAAGCGGGCTGCCAATTAATTCAACTACAGCCGATTCATCCCCCTGCCAGTATTTTACAGGCATGCACATAGCCCCCAGCTATGTGGGAATACTGCTGGATACATTGAGGCAGCCTCCCAGCAGCATTCTGGGGGTGACCTTTCTTTCGGGCCATTTCCATAGCCTACAGAGAGTCCTCCTTGCCCTCATGGCTGCCATTGCAGTATTGACTCTGCTGCTAAAGGATTCACTCTTCTGATTGTCTGATCCTGGCACATTTAAAATATTTCTTACCTGTCCATCCAGGGCATCTCCACGTTGAGGCGCCCTTTCCTACTCCCTGCAGCTTCAGCTGCAGCCATTTATATTGGCAGTGTGGTGAGGCTGCTGAGGCTGTCATCCTGAATTGAATGACAGACTTAGAGAGGCAGCCTCTGCTGGTGAAATCACCTACGTTGTCCCACCATCTACCTCTGCGGACTTGGGAGACGCTTTCAATCTTGGAGGCAGGACTTCCTTGTTTGAGATTAAATTTGACCCTATATTTTGCAGATTTCCAAAGATAAAACAACACACATAAGTTAAAATGAAGACAAGGTACTATAACATACAATAACTTAACTTGTACTCATGCAGAACTGGGTTCACTGTCCAAACATTTTGAATTATATCCAGTTTTTGTTGAGAAGCTTTGAGAGAAATATGCTATGTGGTTGAAAGTGCATCAAATTTCTTCCTGACTACTGGTAATCTCCAAAGACTAGTCTCAAACATCTGCCAGAGATTTTCATGATATGATATTTGCATTGTGATGTCCAAGGCTTGCAACAGTAGCTTTTGATAATTTCAGCATTGGGATGTCTTCTTGATGGTGAGAGAGCTGAGTAACAGTTCATTGGAACAAGATATACATTGAATTTCATGCCTACTATTGTAGGAGGCAGTGCAGAAAGATTGCAGCAAAACTGGTGACTTTGGTGAAAAAGGGGATAATCTTTGGGTGGGTCTCATTATGCTTATCTCAGAGCCTCTGTAACGTATTCACTACTCAGTGTAGGTCTATTCATTTAAAAAAATGAAAGCCAAGCAGATTTGAGAAAATGTTTGTGAGCATTCTCCAGTTAATTTATTTGACCAGCATACAAGTAGATCTTTGCACTCACCAGCTTTTTCTTCCAGGTATTTGTATTCTTTGTACTCTTTTTTTATATTCATATCACCAGATAGTTGTACATAAATGTATATAGATATATATTTGCACTGATGTCAGTTTCTACTCTTCTGCAAGGTATAACCCTTTTAAAATCACACTTATTCTGTCATCACACTTATTCTGTCACAGGTAACTTCTGGAAAGACAAAAATCAGAATACTGAAAGACCAACGTGAAGGTATGGCTATTATTTTTTATTTGACTTGCATTTATGCAGTTTACAAGCATATGACATGGTTTCTCATTATACTTTTTTCAGAGCCTCCAAAACGTGTATTCACTAGTGCACCAGTTTGTAAATCTGAAAGGGCAAAGATTAAGGGGAAATTATGTGGGCAGTGTGAGATCAGAAGTCCTGTGCTGGTAAGTAAGCCAAGAGTTACATTGTGAAATAAAGCCTGCACTTTAATCTTTTTGACACAACATAGAAAACATAGAAAATAGGAGCAGGAGTATGCCATTCAGCCCTTCGAGCCTGCTCCACCATTCATTGTGATCATGGCTGATCATCCAACTCAATAGTTTGATCCTGCCTTCTCCATTTATCCGTTGTTCCCCTTAGCCCCCAAAATTATATCTGACTCATTCTTGAGAACATACAATGTTTTTGCCTCAACTGCTTTCTGTGGTAGCGAATTCCACAGATTCACCATTCTCTGGGTGAAGAAATTTCTCCTTAACTCAGTCTGAAAAGGTTTACTCCATATCCTTAGACTATGATCCCTGGTTCTAGACATCCCCACCATCGGGAACATCCTTCCTGCATCTACCCTATACAGTCCTGTTAGAATTTTATAGGTTTCTATGAGGTCCCCTCTCATCTAAACTCCAGCGAATATAATCCTAACCGACTCAATCTCTCCTTGTACATCCTGCCATCCCAGGATCAGTCTAGTAAACTTTCTCTGCACTCCCTCTGTAGCAGGAACATCCCTCCTCAGATAAGGAGACCAAAACTGCACACACTATTTCAGGTGTGGCCTCAGCAACCTGCATGCTTACCTTCAGTGACTGGTGTAAGAGAACAGCCAAGTCTCTTTTCACATTCCCCTCTCTTAATTTATCACCATTGAGATAATACTGTCTTCTTGTTTTTGCTCCCAAAGCTACCTCTTTAAATCAGCAATTTTGCTTTAAAAATGTGACTATTATCCTGTTGAAAGCCTATTCCTGTACATTATGTGGAATCTGCAATTCCTAGAACCTGTGCTTAATAATAGTTTTCTGGCATAACATTTAATATTTAAATATTATTTTAATTAGTGAATTTAATTTTTTGTTTTATATATAAACTAACCTGGTTTATAGTCAGAATGGGAATATCAGGAAATTGGAAAGGGCAATAAAATATGAACTGATTTCTGATGTTTCCCATTAATGAGAAATTTGTGCTATAATCTTCCCATGAAATTGCACATATTAAATTTAGTTAAGTCTTTTGAGACTACAGATACCCAAGTATATTGCTGATTGTGCAAAATAGACTGTAAATGTATCCTTTTTAATGTTAACAAAGAGTTAGGCAAGCAGTTCTTTTGTATCGTTCAAATTTAACCAGCCTTCGATAAGATCATAAGAAATAGTAGCAAGAGTAGGCCATGCTGTACTTGGTTGAAGTCATAAGGTTACATTGTCGCTTCATTTGAAGCAATTTTATAAAGCGGCATCTCGGCCTTTTGGCTAAGATGCAAATGAGATCAAGCCTTGGAGGAGGTCCAATGCCTACGCCAATCAGTTTGGATCATGTAGATCAAGTCCAAGACAGGCGGTGAGAGCCCTATCTTGTCAGCTTGGATCGGGAACGTCTCACTTGATGAGACTCTGAATTGGACTTTGATTAGATTGAATTGGTTATATAAACAAAAAAAAAGTAGCAAGAGTAGGCCATGCATCCCCTTAAGCCTCCTCCACCATTCAAGAAGATCATGGCTGATCTGATTGTGGCCTTAACTCCACTTTTCTACCTGTCCCCCTTAACGTTTGACTCCCTTAACGATCAAAAATCTGTCTAACGCGGCCTTAAATGTATTCAATTACCCATACTCCACTGCTGTCTGGAGTATCCAAAGGCTAAGGATTATCTAAGAAGAAATTTCTCATCTCAATTTTAAATGTTCATCCTTATTCTGAAATTGGTCACTCCTGACTAACTTTCAATTCCAGATTTTATTAACTGAAATTAAATTTCGCCAACTGGCGTGGTGGGATTTGCGCCCGTGTCCCCAGGGCATTGGCCTCGGTCTCTGGGTTACTAGTCCAGTAAGAAGTCTCACAACACCAGGTTAAAGTCCAACAGGTTTATTTGGTAGCAAAAGCCACTAGCTTTCGGAGCGCTGCTCCTTCGTCAGGTAAGGGGAGTTCTGTTCACAAACTCCCACTTACCTGACGAAGGAGCAGCGCTCTGAAAGCTAGTGGCTTTTGCTACCAAATAAACCTGTTGGACTTTAACCTGGTGTTGTGAGACTTCTTACTGTGTTTACCCCAGTCCAACACCGGCATCTCCACATCATTACTAGTCCAGTGACATTATGCTGAATTTATGCAAAACTCTAGTTAGATTTCGGATAGTGTATTGTGTATAGTTCTTGGTGCATATTATAGGAAGGATTTGAATGTATTGGAGAAAGTTCAGAAGAGATTTTCAGGAATGTTTCCAGGGATGAGAAACTTCAGTTATGAGGATAGATTGGGAAGGTTGGGACTGTTCTCCTTGGAGAGAAGAAGGCGAGGATGAGATTTGATAGAGGCGTTCAAAATCATGATGGGGGTCGACAGAGTAGATAGGGAGAAACTGTTCCTGTCAAAAAAAGGATTGAGAAAGAGTAGGCATGGATTTAAAGTGATTTGCAAAAGAAGCAAATGTGATGCGAGAAAAAACTTCTTCACAAATTGTGTCAGGTCTGGAATGCGCTGCCTGTGAGGTGTACTGAAGGCAGGTTCAATCAAGGCATTCAGGAGGACATTAGATGATTATCTGAATTGAAACAATGTGTAGGGGTATGGGGAAATGGCAGGAGAATAGCACCAAGTCATAATGCACATTTGGAGAGCTGGTGCAGACACAATGGGCCAATTGGCCTCCTCTTGCACCATAACAGTTCTGTGATTCTGTGATACGAGTGGTAGTTGTTATTTTCTTAGTTTTTTTTAAAGTTCAGGAAATAGTTTCAATAAACCTATCTTGCTTTTTTGGTTTAATCTAAGAAATCCTGTCCAACTAATTCTGAAAACATAAATAGTGGGACCCACAGAATTGGCAAATCACTTCCTCTCTAAATTCACACAATACAGACAAAGATTCTCCTTTAGCAGTTGTTGGAGAAGAATGCTTGCAATGGCTTTACTTTGTGAAGGAAGCTGTTTCTGTGTATGACAAATGGTGCCCCAGGACCTGTAGCCCACTGTCAATGCAGCTATCACACTGGTGTTGTGTTTGGCACTGTCACAAGTTTCATTCCCTTGTAATCCAGTTTTTGCAGGCAGCGCCTGTGTCAACATTCACCTGATATTTTTGAAATGAAACCACTATTGGAAAATATGCCTGTCAGTTTCTGCACAGTAAGAAGTTTAACAACACCAGGTTGTTAAACTTCTTACTGTGTTTACCCCAGTCCAACGCCGGCATCTCCACATCAGTTTCTGCACAGGCAGATTCCACATAATCTGCAATCAGATTTGACCATGTAGTTTAGTCATGTTGATTAAGTGATAAATATTGTCCAGAACAGCAGGAGCACTTTTCCACCCTTTGAATAGTGCTATGTGATTTTTACCCCCATTTGAGAGGACTGGGTAATATCGCCTCTGAAAGACAGCACCTCCAATTATGCAAAGCTCTCTTTCAGTGCTACAAAGAAGTGTCAGCCTGGATTATGTGTTTGAATCATGATATGGGACTTAAACACACACCCTTCTACTCAGGCAAGAGCCAAATCTGACATTATGATTCAGAAAGTCCGTTTAAACTGCTTTAAGCCTTTATATCCTAATGTACGCTATTTTGCATCCCAGTGGGAGTTTCTTGTTTAAAATATCATACGACTACATATTATGTCAGTCTTTATAATGTTTTGGCATGCATCATCTACCTGTCCAGCTGATAGCAGACTGAGAAGTTCTTATCAGCGATTGCCCAGAATTTAATGAAAACTTGTGCTGAAATGTTGATGTAAGTGCAACATTATGTGGATATTTTTTGGCATAAAAATTAATGAATTTTTGACGAATGACTTGAGCATGTCAGAATGGCCCCAATTTTGTATATGTCCAATTTGGTCATCTCCGCAATAGCCTTTGCTACTCATAAGCAAAAATGTAGCTCATTCAATTTTCCAGAATTTATGCAGGCTGTCATTTTACAGCCACATTTTTAGGCTTATCTCTGAAAGTGTACTTATGGCATCAGAACGATTTGCACTGACGTTTAAAAACTTATTTGTGCTTTTTTAAATGTGCTGTGGCTAATGTATACACATGGTGGTGGTTCGGTTTGCTTCAAACTTTAATTTTCATGCACAAGGAGGAACATTAGTTTGCCGCATTCCTTGGGTCATGAATTTATTTGTTTTATACTTGATTTTATGTTTAAGAATATGGTAATATGGTTTGTAGGAAATATTGATGTTAATCTGCAATGCGCGGGGAGGGGCAAAATTTTCCATACAACTTGCCTATTATCATGTTTCAGAATTTTGATAGCTGTCTAACTTTGAATGTGAAGTATTTAAGGTAGAGCTCCTTAACATTTCATCTGATTCATCGTGGTTCGTATCTTGTTATAACGCAATGGTATTTAAACAGCCGCTTCTTTACTTATACAATAATTCTGCAACACATTCTATTGATTACTGATAGTTTTGTGTCCTGTGCTACTTGTAGGGCGGCACGGTAGCACAGTGGTTAGCACTGCTACTTCACAGCTCCAGGGACCTGGGTTCGATTCCTGGCTTGGGTCACTGTCTGTGTGGAGTTTGCACATTCTCTTTGTGTCTGCGTGGGTTTCCTCCAGGTGCTCCGGTTTCCTCCCACAGTCCAAAGATGTGAAGGTTAGGTTGATTGGCCATGCTAAAAAAATTGTCCTGAGATGTGTGGATTAGTGGGTAAAGAATGTGGGGGTAGGGCCTGGGTGGGATTGTGGTCGGTGCAGACTTGATGGGCCGAATGGCCTCTTTCTGTACTGTAGGGATTCTATGTTTATTTTATTTTCTCCGTGCAGTTACTTTAGCTTGATGCTTTTCAAAAATCATTGTGTACAAAGGCTAACGTTATGGAAGTTAGAGAGAAAGCTTGTCTGAATACCATAAAATCACATATATTTAGCATAATTTTCTATCCATACAGTATAATGTGTGGAAAATCCTGAGCATGCTCACCATTCTCAACATGTGCTTCCAGTGATTTAAGGGTCCCCACAGGGAGCTTGATTTTGTAAAACCAGCCCTAAAGCAGTTAAGTTCCATTTGATTGTCAACTGCATCTGTGCTTTGAAGATAACTGTACACATGTTTGGAGACAGGGAAATGTTTCTCTCTTTTAAATCAATGTGCATTTCAGCTAGTCTCATCTTAACCTGTTTCTATGCTTTCCAAAGGTTTGTGTGGAGTGCGGAGAGGATTACTGTTCGAGTTGCTTTGCTAAATTCCATCAAAAGGGGGCACTGAAGCTCCACAGATTTTTTCCTTTTCAGGTACAGACAAATCTTCTGTAACATACTTTTGTAACATGGTGATGTTAGTTACATATGTTTTAACTTTCTACTAATTTTTTAGATTGTAAATTTTATCTGATTTTAAGGCAGCATTCCAAAGTTGATGGGCGCGATCTTACCAGTTCGCCACGCCGGTCAGTCAGTGTGGTGAGCCAAGAAGATAGCGTGAGTGGTCGAAAGTCTAATTTCTGGCTATCCTCCTGGTCCCTCTTTACTGGCGCGAATTAACATAGGATTGCCGACATTGCTATCCAGTTACCGGGTTCGGCATGGCTGCTTCACCCCTTCCCAAATACTTCTCCCCTCGCCGGCAAGAGGTCACACTGATGAAAATCACGAAGCTCCGAGGTAGCAGGGACGAGGTGCCATGGCCATTCCGGGGGGATTGGAGGCCATTGAAGCCCCCGGGTGGTCAGGGGTATGGAGGGCAGTGCTCACCGGGCAGTGCCAGCCTGGCATTGCCCACATGGCACCCTGACCAATTGGGCACCATAATTGTTCCAAGGGCAGTGCTAAGGGGTGGAGCCTGAGTGGGGTGGGGCCTGATTGGGGGTGAGGTTGTGACGTGGGGGGAATGCCATGCACAATGACGAGGGAAATGCAAGGGGGATCGACACAAGGGTGGAGCTTTTCAAGGGGGGGGGGGGGGGTGGGGGTTGGTCATGCTAGGGTGGAGCCCTGCAAGGGACAGAGTGCCATGCAGGGGCGGGCCGCAGAAGGTGTCGTGGCGGAGGGGGGAGAGGAATGATGGAGTTCCGCCAGGAGATTCATTGGGAGGGTCCTGATGCCCCGATGTCGGCAGCCTGTGTTGATGTGGGTGGGTAGCAATGCCACTGATGATGGAGGGGAGGTCTGATGTCCGTGGGATGGGGTGGGAGGCGGTGAGAGGAGGTCTCCCAGCTCACTGTCAGATCAGGGCGCAGCACTGTGGTGCCCTGATCTGACTCTGGATTCACCAACATATTTAGGCCCCCACTCCCCCCACCGACACAAGGCTCCCAACTGTCAAAACAAATTGGCAGTCAATTGGAAGATTGCAGTCCCGAACTCACCAGCGTGGAAGACTCCCGTTTTCATGCTGTTGCGACACTTAGAAACTCTGGGAAATCGCCCCCGATGGCATTTCAATATGTTATTTTTGATTTTCTGCCTTCCAACAGAAATTCACAAATTGTGTTTATCATTGCACATTGGAAATTCTAGCGTTTACTGATAATAAATGAATGGCCAACAATCATGCCCACTGCTTTAGCTCACATTTGAATATATACTTAACTTCATACTTGAAGACAGCGGTATACACACACAAACGCACACACACTCACACTGATCAAAGACAATATACCACTGATGAACAAGACCTACTAATCATCGCTTTTGAAAAGGATTGATGTTAAGAGAAGCAATTATGTCCGTCCTCTTTGTTCAAAAGTGTGCAGGTTAGGTGAATTGGCCATGCTAAATTGCCCCTTGGTGTCCAAAGATGGGCAGGTTAGGTGGATTAGTCACGGTAAATGCATGTTATTATGGGGATAGGACGGGAGGGGGTTGGGGGTCGGGGGGGAGAGTGAACCTGGGAAGTTGCTCTTTCGAAGAGTCAGTGCAGACTTGATGGGCAGAATGGCCTCCTTCTGCAATGTTCTCCCCAAGCCTACAGAGGCTTCAGTAGAATTTGCTTCAAGGTGATTCCATTTGTTTCAGTTCCATTTTGCACTTGTTCAAAACAAAAAGTATACACTGCATTGCTGAGAATCCAAAATGAAATGAAGCATGGGAGAAGTGGGTTGTGATGGGTCTATACCTGAAATGTTAACTGATTTGTATTCTCTTAATAGATAGTACCTGGTCTGCTGGCTATCTCCAGCATTTACTTTTTTTGCTGCCATGGAAACACAAAATGATATTGAAATAAATAGGACCACTTTAAAGCAAATTCTTATGAGGCCTCTGTGGGATGGGGAGAACAATCATGGAATCATAGTACCCCTACATTGCAGAAGGAGGCCATTCTGCCCATCACGTCAGCACTGGCTCTTCGAAAGAGCATCTTACCCAGGCCCACTCCTCCCCGCTCCCCCATCCCTGTGACCCTGTGCATTTACCATGACTAATGCTGCCTCCAGCATTTACTGTTTTTGCTACCATGGTTTTCCCCTGCTGCATCTTTTTTCGACAGAACAATCTGTTCCACTTTCCTGGCAACGTGAACAGGTGCTGGTAAAAAAAATCTACCCTCAACATTTTTGCTGTGAGCAAAGGCCCAACTGAGTTCACAGTAACAGTTCTAAATACGCACTCCAATTTTATTTTCTAACTAATCAATACCTTTAGGCTTGTCTTAAAGGAAATTGGAGGATTTAAATTATGCTTTCCTTGTAGTGCTCCAAACTTAATTCCCTAGCTACTGATTCCATTCCTCTCCCTGGCAACAGTCTGATATTAAGCCAGTCTGTTGACAACATTACTTTAGTGTCACATTTGATCCTGTGATGAACTTCCGACTTCATATTCATGCCATCACTAACACTATGTATTCCTACCTTGGTAACATTGCTCGACGTTATCCCTGTCTCAACCCCTCATTCATATCTTTGTAGCCTCTGGACTTGACTATTACAGTGCACTCCTGGCCAGTCTCCCACATTCTACCATCCTTGAAGTAAACCTTGAGATCATTCAAAACTTAGCTGTCCATGTCTTAATTTGCAGCAAGTCCTGTTGCCCTATCACTCCTGTGCTCATTAACTTGACTTTAAAATTCTCAACTTTGATTTCATCTTAACTCTACGGAAAAACAACAGAAACTGTGAGGGTATGAGGGGCAAGTTGTCTGTGGTAGATTGGGAAACTACATTAAAAAGTATGACGGTAGATAGGCAATGGCTAGCATTTAAAGAATTATAAATAGGTTTACAACAAATATACATTTCACTGAGGCAAAAAGCCCAACAGGAAAAGTGTCTGACTGTGGTGAACAACAGAACTTAAGATTGTATTGGATCAAAGTAAGAGACTGTAAACTTGTCAAGAAGTAGTAAGCTGAGGACTTGGGCACTATTTAGCATTCAGCAAAGGAGGACCAAGAAAGAGAAAATAGAATATGAAAGTAAACCAGCAAAAAACATAAAAACAGACTGTAAAAAGATTCAAAATGCTTGTATGACTCGACAGGGTAGATGCAGGAAGATGTTTCCCCTGGTGAAAGATGTTTCCCCTGGTTGGCGGTCTATAACCAGCGGGCACAGTCTCAGAGTAACAGGTAGGCCATTTAGGACTGAAATGAGGGGAAACTTCTTCAGTCAAAGGGTGGTGAATCTTTGTAATTTTTTACACAGAGAGCTGTGGAGGTTTAGTCATTGAGTATGTTCAAGACAGAGTTCGATAGATTTCTGGATACTAAAGATATCATAGGATATGGGGATAGTGCTGGAAAATTTTATTGGTAAGAATCGTAGTGGACATGCTGAATTTCCTTAGCCCTCTGAGAAAGTAGAAGTGTTGGCGGGGTTTCTTAACTATAGCCGATAGTTTTGGAAGTGTATACTGCTTCTATGATTATGGGGGGATAAAAACTATGAGACCTTTGAGGTCTTGTTGTTCTGTTGAGAACCTAAAGCTTTATCTTTCCTTTTAATTAGACCCATAAAGTATTTAAAATTAACATGAATGCACCAACACGAAGTAAAACATCAACATTTTCTGGGATAGCATGTCCCCCTACATTTAGAATTTATAAATGTGCTGCCTTAAACTCCAACTGAAATTAGGTTAAACTTATAAGGGATATGGAGATAATGCGGGAAAATTGTATTGAGGTAGAAAATCAACCTTCGATTAATCAAATTGAATGGTGGAGCATATGCAAGGGGCTAAATGGCCTATTCCAGCTCCTAGTTCATCTGTTCATATTTAAATATATGTTGTTGTATCTGCGTTTTCTGTTGCTAATTTTGTGTGTTTATGTTTTGTTCAATTCTGCTAGGAAAGGAAACTGGACGGCTGTATGGTGGGTGTAGGGCTTGAAGGGAGGGAAGAGGTTTGTTCTTAGTATAGACCTCGTGGACATGAAGGCCATTCGTGATTTGGGCATGTTGTAGGTCTGAGGATCTGTCGGGTTATTTTCAGCTTTGGCTAGTGGGAGATAGGTGAAGGCTACCTTTTGAGTCTTATTGAAACAGGAGTATTAGTCCAACAAACCTCACTTTTTAAAGAATGATGAGTACAAATGTGTTACATTTTGTGTACTCGTACTTAGAAGAAGGACACCTCAGAAATGCTATGACACTAGCACCAAAACTCTTTTTTGCAGATAAATTACAGTTAAAATAGTTGGCCATACAGTTAAAATATTTAGGTAAATTCAGACAGCATTTGGCCAGTTGGAAGGACATAATTATATATGAGGTTTCCATTTTTTGAAGTACTGGCAGTGAATTGTAAGAGTTACTAGAGGGAATTAATTTAAAATATATTTAATCTATTAATGATTATAGAGAATATTTATGCGGATTTTATTCTGCTTTCAGTGGCCTCAGACTTGTGCTCTAATCAACTCTCACCTGTAGAGATTTGTCAGATATTAATTACTAATGAAATTTCATGTTTTTCTTGTATACCACTACTGTTTGTATTACTTCTAACTCAATTGTGCCATAAATAAAAGACCTCAATTCCAGCATAAAATGTGGGCACATCTTTTGTGGCGAGAATAAAATGTCTGAGTTCTTTTTATCTATGACTTTCATGCATAAATAAGGTTTGAGGAAGAAGCAACTGCCTATTTCAGGCAGAAGTGGAAGCATCAAGTATTTTCAAATCAAGAAAGAGTATTTAAGTCTTCATATGGCTGCTAATATTCGTGTGCCCTGTGTATGTCATATTTAATTAAAGTGCAGCAACTGTTATACATGTACAGATTTAAATTATGCAGAAATGACCTATAATACAAATACAACAGACCACTTTACTGCAGGGTATAATTCGTTGGTATGTAGCTTATCAAATATTTTATTTTTCATACTAACACACTGCTTCTGTTTTATTATAGCAGTATTGGTGAACATCAGAGAAATCAGTGAAATTAATTTGCTAATCTTAAATCTTCTGTTACTCATTCTCCTGCTCTGTGTTCCACTCAGTCTTTTAATTATGCACCGACTACAAATAGAACAGCTTGACTAATTGGGCTAAATCTTCCTCTGGGGTTTGGGAAACCTGACCTGCACAGTTTCATGGCATTCAAACTGCACACCCAACCCATGTGTGCCTTCACATGCCATTTTTGACTTTTCACCCAAGAGGTGGCCTTGCAATGTGGTCTGCGAGCTGCTCTGGAGTGCCTGAGGAGTGAGAGTGCAGAGGCAGGCCAATTAATTCCCTTTGGCAACTCCTGTTCTACAACACAGTATCCCAGCTCCCCCAACATTTAAAACCCCCTGAACCTCACTCCTCACTACCTCCATCCTCTTGTCAGCTCATTTCCATCTAATCACCCATGCCATTATCACACCCCCATGTATCCTCCCAGGCACCCTCAGATCACCCATGCCACCCCATGTATTCTCTGTACCCCCTCGGGTCTCCTATGCCACCTCTGTGCCCCAAAGGTGGTGGTGAGCTGTCTGCTTGAAATCCTGCAGTCCATGTGGTGTAGGTACACCCACAGTGCTGTTAGAAAAGGAGTTCCAGGGTTTTGATCCAAAATCATTTACAATTGCAAGCTGTTGAAACTGTCATTCATTCTTAGACGAATGGAACATCTTCTATGCTGGAACCCATGAGCATTTGGAGCATTGATAATGGCCACAGCTGTCCAAACAATGCACTTCTCTCTGGGAAGGAAAGAACAGCAGGTCCTAATTTCAATTTCAAAGCAGAGTGTCTGTCAATCAGTGTAAGGGAACAGGTGGTGTCAAAACCATTAAAAAAAAACTAGTCAGAGCCATTTAAATCACAGTAAAAAAGATGATTACACAAGTTGACAGAAAATCTTGTAATATGTTTCATTGATTTATGGACCATTCTCCATTGGAAAAGCACTGTATTGCTTTGAACAAATATACAAGATGGTCAATGTAAAGATAAATTTACTTGAAGGTGTAAAAACACTTTACACTTAACTTTTAATTTGTTCCAGAAACCTCAGCATGTTTTCCATTTTCTTCACAAATTCTCAAACCTGCAAAACCCCACGCCACCAGATGAAAATGATGTGCGGGAGGAAATCCGATTTTTGTCTCCCGTTTAAAATGGGGAATTTGACCTTTGCAGGGTTGGATGTGCGTTTTGCCACCAGGCATTACCTACCTGCGAAAAGGCCAGAGGAAAATAATGCAAGGTTAAGAATGCAGAGGGAAATTTGATTTTCTCCGAGAAAATCAGTGGATATTTGTACAGCAAAACATGCCTTTGCACCCAGATGAAAATTTAGTCCATTAACTCCATTGAAAATGCAACTTTAATTCCAAATGGCATTAATTTCCACCACTAGGCCAAAATAACACACGTAGTCCAGGATTAAACTTTGTGGCTTAATTATTTTTGAGAGAATGCTCCAAAAAGGCCATGAGCACGCCATTAGAATTTAGATGCACTGCCAAAATAATGGTGCAGAAGGTTGCCTGTGCCACCTTGTGGTATAAAGGGGATTAGAATTTTTACACTGATTCAATAGGTTTGTGCCTTTAAGAAATTCTGTTCACTACATAATGAGAAAGTAAAAATAAAAATTGAGAATAACTATCTTTCTGCTTTTGTTTCTATCGACAAGCGAGTGAAGGGTTGGGGGGCAAACATGAAAGTAGCGATGAGATCACATTCAGATAAGCCATGGTCTCTTTGCACCAAAAGACATCTTGAAGTAGTACCAGATAAATAACCACATTGCATCCTTCAACGTTTGCTTCATTCCACATGCTCAAGGCAAGATTAACAAAACATCACTAAAGGTAAACACATTTTCAGCTCCATTATCAAGGCAGAAAAGGCAAAAGTGAACAGAAAATTTAAGTTCAGTGTGTATAAAAGTATTCATCAGCTAAAATATGTTGGCGGAGCAGGCTCAAGGGTCAAATGTTCTTAAGTCCTATTTTCCTTTTCTTTTGGAGAGGGAAGGAAATGCAGCAGAGTTTGAAAAGGTGCAGAGGTAGATCATATGGAAAAGAACATTACTGTCACGTTTATACCCTGTATCATTTTGTACTCTGTACATGACAGTGTATTAATAACAGAAATCATTCATGCTATCTTTTGAAGTGGTATAAAGAGGGCACTGTGGTAATGATATTTGATCGGGTAGATTAGTAAAATAGTTGTTACATCAAAGTTCCTGGACTTCTATGTTTTGTGGCCAACATATTTTAGCTAGTGAATAATTTTATACACACTGAACTTAAATTTTCTGTTCACCTTTGCCTTTTCTGCCTTGATAATGGAGCTGAAAATGTGTTTACCTTTAGTGATGTTTTGTTAATCTTGCCTTGAGCATGTGGAATGAAGCAAACGTTGAAGGATGCAATATGGTTATTTATCTGGTATTACTTCAAGATGTCTTTTGGTGCAAAGAGCAACATTAACTTCGTGTAGAGATTTTCAGTCGCAAGATCTATTGTGTTGTACTGGTTTTGGGTCATTTTGTTCCATTATGTTTGCAAATGTTCTTTGGAGAACTGTTGAATATTCATGAGGAATAACTGAATAATAAATGACTTAAAAATCTAGGCGGGAATGGTAATCTAACACAGTCCTTATTAAGCTGCCTCTTTAAAAAAAATCCTATTTAAAATTGTCATCCATTTTTATAATATTGACAGGCTGAGGAACATACATCAAGCAATTCGTTGCATTTAGTCACCCAATTTAAAAAACAAATTGAATCTGATGACCCACCTGTGAATACTAAGCAGTTTCTGAAGAAACAGTTTTCATCTCAAAGGGGAAAACAACATGCTGAGGTAAGTTTTATTATCTGAAATTAAGATTTTATCTGAGAAAGGGCTACAATTTAAATTGGTGCATATTTGCATTTGTTAATTAGAACCCAGTTTTAAATAGGAAGCATCAAATTTTATAACTGGTACCAATTACCAACAGGAATCACATCAACCGAGAAAGCTAGCAAAACTGTTCAATAGTTTCAAAAAGTCTAACTCCTAAAGCAAATCAGAATGCAAGCCAATGACATTTGAAAACAAGTAAAGTTTATTTATTAGTCACAAGTAGACTTACTTTCACACTGAAATTAAGTTACTGTGAAAATCCCCTCGTCGCCACACTCTGGCGCCTGTTCGGGTACGCTGAGGGAGAATTTTAGCCTGGCCAGTTCATCTAACCTGCACATCTTTGGACTGTGGGAGGAAACCGGAGCACCCGAAGGAAACCCACACAGACACGGGGAGAATGAGCAAACTCCACACAGACCGTGAACCAAGCCAGGAATCAAACCTGGGTCCCTGGTGCTGTGAGGCAGCAGTGCTAACCACTGTGCCACCGTGTTGCCCCTTACAGCGACTTACAGTGAAAGTGTAAATGGGACATTGAACTATTTTCATCTGTAACATTCTTTCATTTTCTTTTTAAGAATATTGAAGGGTGTTACCAGCCAAATGGTGAGAAGGTCCAAGGTTTATTTTCTGTGGGAGTGTGGGATGGGAGGGGAGGAACAATTAACCTCCAGCAGTTATAATTTTTGACAATTTATTTGGTTTATTTAGTGTTTTAGAATTTGCATGGGCATTGCTAAAGTTTCATTTAAGAAGGGGCTTCTGTAAAATTTTCTTGAGAATAACTCCTGACATTTGGGAGTTAATGATCTTTTATATTTCAAAACTTCTGTTGCCCAGTAGCAGCATCTTTTGCTGAGAAATGTTTCAGTCCATTACCTGAGTAGGGTATTTGAACTCGATCTTGGAGTTTAAGGTAGCACATTTATAAATTCTAACCACTGTAGGGGGACATGGTGTCCCAGAAAATGTTGATGTTTTACTTTGTGTTGATGCATTGATGTTAATTCTAAATACTTTATGGGTCTAATTAAAAGGAAAGATAAAGCTTTAGGTTATCAGTAGAACAACAAGACCTCAAAGGTCTCAGAGGTTCTATCCCCCCATAATCACAGAAGCCGTAATCACCTTTCAAAACTATTGTCCATAGTTAAGAAAGCCCACCAACGCCTCCACTTTCTCAGGAGGCTAAGGAAATTTGGCAAGTCCACTACGATTGTCACCAATTTTTACACTTGCACCATAGAAAGCATCCTTTCCGGATGTATCACAGTTTGATATGGCTTCTGCTCTGACCAAGACTGCAAGAAACTACGAAGCGTTGTGAACATAGCCCAGTCACCATGCAAACCAGCCTCCCACCCACTGACTCTGTCTACACTTCCTGCTGCCTCAGAAAAGCAGCCAGCATAATCAAGGACCCCACGCACCCAGCATATACTCTCTTTCACCTTCTTCCATCAGGAAAAAGATACAAAAGTCTGAGATCATGTACCAACTGATTCAAGAACAGCTTCTTCTCTACTGTCATCAGACTTTTAAGTGGACCCACTGCTGGTGGTGTCATCAGCAAACTTGCAAATGGAGTTGGAGCAGAATTTGGCCACACAGTCATAGGTGTATAAGGAGTATAGTAAGGAGCTGAAGACATAGCCTTGTGGGGACCTCAGTGTTGAGGATGATCATGAAGGATGTGTTGTTGCCTATCCTTACTAATTGCGGTCTGTGGGTTAGGAAGTCTAGAATCTAGTTGCAGAGGGAAGAGGTGAGCCCTAGCCATGAGTCAGAAAGGTAGACCTTCAACTTCTCACATTACAGTTATTCTGTCGCTGTTTTTTTTGCCCCACTATTGAACAGCCCAACAATTGTTTTAGTATTTTAATTGTACAAATAAGTCCATATCTGATTTTTCAACTATAATGGTAAATACATTTGATCTCCTTTTGGAATTTCTCTTAAAGCTGGCCTTCTGATCATATTTCAATAGCCATTTCAGAATTATTTATTTTGCCTGAGCATTGTTCTGTAGCTCTATTGGACACAATTCACACTTTATAAAGTTTGCGTTGAGCTGAAAGAACAGTTTAGGAATTGCCATCTTCTGCAAGCTAATCTTCAGACAGCCTCGAGGACTCTTTGTAGCTATGGATTGATGGTCATCTTAATTTTTTATGCCATGGAGTCCTTCCAGACTATTACGAAAGGCATCAGCCAGTCAGCTTTAGGTGGGCTTAAAGTCCAATGAAAAATGCCATGCTTGCTCTTGGCAATATCTTCATAACTTTTCAAAAAGAAAGCTTCCAGCAGTTTGAGAGAGCACAGAACTACTGATTCACACGGTTTCCTCTAGTGCAGGGTGCCTTTGGTGGAACTTATGAGGCCATGAGTGCTTCACTTGAGAACTGCAGATAAATTAGTTACTGCAGTTAATATAAAAGTATAATTCCAGAATACTATAGCATGGAACTACTTGTGATCGGGTGGATTACATGCAAAATTCTGCACATTATTGGTCATTTCCTTGGTGTTGATATAATTCTTGTATTTTGCAGCAATCCACCTGTGCTGCGCTTTGAAGCCCTTGCTTCATGACTCCAATCCAGAAACACATATAGCAGTAGAATGACAGTAAATGCAAAAAGGCTCCACCAGCATTGTTGATCTGCAGACCCCATGCTTGCTGATGCAGCATCTCTGAACATTCTAACCAATTAAGTAACATTGTTGTATAGACCAGTCAACATGAGCAAGATCATTGCCAGATGTCACATACTTCATAATTTAACAACCAGCAAAGTGTAAGCGTAAGATGGTCCAGAAGTTCGAAGTCCCCAAGAGAAGAGGCTTACTCTGAGGTAGTTGTTGTGAACGCAGGTAGATAAAGTCCCTGATTGCCAACTACTCTTACAATTGTGCAGCAATGGGTCATTAATTAAAAAAGACCGATTACAATCTCCATGAACTTGAGGCACCTCCCATCCAATTGTCCAATTTCTGTCATGTCATATAATTTAGAAGATTTTAACCCACCCTACATAAGCAATACAGTACATACAAAAAGGAAGTCAAATGGATGGATCTGTTGTGTCTCTTCACAGTCCAAAAATGTGCGGGTTAGGTCGATTGGCCATGCTAAAATTGCCCCTTAGTGTCCTGAGATGTGTAGCTTAGAGGGATTAACGGGTAAAATATATAGGGATATGGGGGTAGGGCCTGGGTGGGATTGTGGTCGGTGCAGATTCGATGGGCCGAATGGCCTCCTTCTGCACTGTAGGGTTTCCATGATTTCAATGATTCTATAACTATGAAATGCTGTAAACCCCATGTGATTTTCATCTGGGTGGGACTTGTCCAGCTACTTCGTTCTCATCTTCTATACCTAAGCTATGTTTACAGTAGGAAGTTTAATCTAACAAAGTTTTACTGCAATGCCTGTTATCTATCGGTTTTCTAAATTGTGAAAGTTTACTGCAGCAATACATGGTCTGCTGCATAAATAAATGAAAGCAACTTTCATGTTGGAGAACTTGGAATAAAAGAAATATCAAAACATGATAACATTTTATAATTTCCTGTACAATTGTAGGTTCTTAACATGGAAGAAGAGGATGATGAATCAGCTATATGTATGCAAAGCAATAGTGCAGATGATTTGAACAGTAGTTCATTATTAAATGGTGACTTTGATGAGGAACAGTCGTCAAAGACTTTCCAAGAAGCACTAAAAGAATGGAGAGACAGCAAACCTGGTGAAACAGAATGGGCTCCCGAAATATTTTCAGGTAGAAATGATTGTGGCACTTCTATTTTGAAAACTCAAACAATTTAAGGAAAAACATCTTAAAATGTGAATTAGCAACTTAAATAAAACATTATTTTGTGTAAATTATTGAAAGTGAAAACACTGATAAATTTGAACAGTGTCATGATACTAATCATAAATAAGGAAAGGAGAACAGCATTTCAATTAAATTAGGAGCTGTCATAAACCACTGCCAAATGATTTGTATTCACGCTCTATAAATTACAGCTAACACCCTTCTTAGTCTCTGTGATGTATTTCTCCAGTCTCTTCAGTTCTTTCAATATCTCTTTCACATACTGTCACATTTGCTTCTCCAACATACAGTCCATCGTATCACCCGCACCCTCTCAGTCTCCAGTTGTGTCCGATCAATTTTTCAGTAAACCTGGGATAAATGGTGCCAGAAATATGTTCCACAGTCTAGTCCAACACAAATCCCCCTGCAAATGTAGATACATGTCTAAGTGTATTTTCTGCCATTTGCCTGACTCAGGGAGCCTACTTCAGTCTCGCACCAACATTCAGAAAGAGATGAAGAGGGCCTTTCAGTATCAATTCCAGTGGTGTCCAAGACAGGCTGTTCTGATAACTCAACAGCAACTGGACAAATCTTGTGCAAGAAAATGGTTTATTTTTCAGAAGTTTGGCTTCTTTTTCAGGCGTAACTCTGGTGAAAACGTGGATCCTGCCTCTGGCACACCAGTGCCTCAGACCCTGAAAGTCAGTAGATGCAAACTAGAGAAGTTCCCTGTTAAGAAGCCTAGGATGTAGAGAAAAAAAATACTGGGAACAGTGCCAGGCACACCTAAGAATGAGGTGCCAATTTGGTGCAGCCATAACACAGGAATACATGCATGCTAAACATCAGAAGTAGCATGTGACAAACAGAGCAAAGTGATTCCAAAACCAATGGATCAAAACTCTGCAGTCCTGCCATATCCAGCCATGAATGGTGCAGTCAATTAAACAACTAACTGGAGGAGGAGGAGGCACCAAAAACCTTCCCATCCCCAAAGATGGAGGAACGTAAAATGTCAAACCGGAGTGGAGCATAATCACCAGTATGAAGTAGTGGGCTAAATGGCCTGTTTCTGTAATGTTTATCCCTGTGAAAACCATTTAAAAGATAATTACAAGACTGTGGACACTAAGTATGATGTGTACTCCTACCCCTAGGCCCGATATTACCATCAAGTTGCACTCATTTTCGGGCACGAAAACTTGGTAAAGTTGGGTGTGAGGCGAGTAGTGGAATCTGCGCCCACCTTCATGCCGGTTCCCCCTTTACCAAGGCCCAAAAATGGCTGTGATCGGGACCGCGCCTGAAACAGGCGCAATGGCTATTTAAATGCATTTGCATGCATTTAAATTGACTTAATGGGCTGCACGCCCAACCTTACCGGCACTTCCCTTTTTACCACCGTGTTCGCCCATCCAGATTCGGCATGAAACAGACATGCTCCACAAAAATCCGATTTGGGCGCTCCAGTTTGTGAGGAGGTAGGTGTCTAACATCCGACAGCTCTCTGCTTGAGATTGGTGGGGGAGGTCCGCTGCCACTCTGTGGTGAGTGAGGGGGGAAGGGGGGTCCGCTGCCACTCTGCCTGTGATTAGTGAGAGGGAAGGGGGGGTCTGCTGCCACTCTGCCTGTGATCAGTGAGAGGGAAGGGGGGGGGTCCACTGCCACTCTGCCTGTGATCGGTGATGGGGAAGGGGGATGTCCACTGCCACTCTGCCTGTGATCAGTGATGGGGAAGGGGGGTGTCCGCTGCCACTCTGCCTGTGATCAGTGATGGGGAAGGGGAGGGGATCCGCTGCCACTCTGCCTGTGATGGGGAAGGGGGATGTCCACTGCCACTCTGCCTGTGATCAGTGATGGGGAAGGGGGGTGTCCGCTGCCACTCTGCCTGTGATCAGTGATGGGGAAGGGGGGGGGGGATCCGCTGCCACTCTGCCTGTGATCAGTGACGGGGAAGGGGGTGTCTGTTGCCACTCTGCCTGAAATCGGTGGGGGGAAGGGGGAGGGGCCCACGATTGGTCTGTTTGGCAGAGGGGGTGGGGGAGATAAGGGGGTCAGTAATGTGGGAGTGGGGAAATGTCTGTGGGGGCCAGAGGGAGGCACTGTCTGGCCCAGAAACGATGTGACAGGATAGAATAGGCATTCTATATATTTTTTCTGTGGCTACGCTGTTGGAGGCTCTGATCGGAGCTGCAGGGTTTCGGGCGCGTTAAACCCCGCCCACAGGATTGTGCAGCGCGTTTTGGAATTGCTGATATTTTTTGCAGGCAGAGTGCGTATGGAGGCGCCTGAGAATGGGTCAAAAAGCCGGATCCGAAACACTCCCAGTTTCAAGTCCACTCAGCACTTAGAATCAAAATGGTAAAATAGGGCCCCGAGAGTTAATAGTGGGTAATACATTCGTATTCTCTCTGCTTCATGCCCCAGAGTTTCCTCTGCATAATTGTGCCAGTGTGATGCTTCTCCTCGATGCTTACAGCAGTGCTCAGTAAAAGATCCTCCCTTCAAACAAATAATCCTTTTGGGATTCTCTGATCTTGTTCATGCCCACTCCGCTGCAAGTGAGAATGGAGAATTAGGTGTTCCATCTGAAACTCCATTCACTACAGATGCACCGGAGAATCCCAGCTGTGGGTAAGTTGGAGGTTTTCAACACTTACCTTATTTCCCACCTCCCCCCCCGCCAAACCAACATACACACACAGTGGAACCCAGGAAATAGATTAGTTAAGGAGCAGTGGCAATATCTTGTTGACTCTGTTCATAGGCCGTTAAGTTGTTCATTGACAGCTCTGAACGTTTTCATTCTAGGCATCAGCTTTACTGATGGGGCATATAATGTTGACTGCTGATTTGAAATAGATCATATGCCTCTCCTTATTTGTGAACTACACTGAATACGGTTATGATGGGATCTGTGATTTGCTTTACGCATGATCACAGGTATTCAAGGAACAGTTTACAGCAGAAACTGTCAGGACAGACCAACACATTTATTATATTTAAATGGCCACAATAAAACTGTTCAATACATTTCGTTCTTGAATGTAATCATATTATGTGCAGCCAGACACATTTAAAACTGAGCACCAGTTTTGGAAAACCAAACTAAGCCATAGAAATTCTTGTAAATTATTGATACATAAGTGATACATAAAGGAAGATTTTTAAGTATTGGCTTAAACATGTCAATATAATGAGAGCAGAAACTGTAGCAAGATGGATGCCTCGTTTCTTTTATGGGTGATCTACCTCTCAGTAATTTGTTGATATTTTAGAATGCACCTATATGGAACCTGGCATTAATAATTCTCTATAAAAGACCAACAATTTAAAATATTCCCGATTGCAGAAGCATGCTTTCGTCCTTGAAGTGACAGATGTTATCATGAAATGCCCATGAGCAAGGATTAAGGAAATGTTACATGATTAAAGCTGCACAGTATTTTTCTGAGCTGCCAGTGGTATTTGGAAGCTGTCAGCTGTCATATACATCGATGCTGTTGTCTAAGCTATATAAAAGTAAGAAAAAAATTTATTGCCCACCATTTAGACATTCACTATTTGAATTAAAATGATGCAAACTTATCTTTTTTTAAATAATTGAAGCTACTGAATTTTAAATATGAAATGATTCAGCACAGAAGACAGCCATTCAGCCCTTTATGCTTGCGCCAGTTCTTTGACAGAATTATCCAATTACTCCCACTTATCATGATGAAATTCACAAGAATTTGAAATTTGTCTCCAACATTGTCTTTAAATTTTAATGGAGCTGTAAAGAACAAATATAATGACCAAGAACTTGCTTGAGCAAGCGTCTCATGTAGTTCGACTTCTTCCTGCACCTTTCAGCTAAAAATGTTTGTTGCTGACAGTGTGAACCGGTAATGACATGTCAAAGGACCAACATGGAATCTCCTTAACCAAGGAGATTTGATGACTGAGCAAGAAGCAGCAGGACTAAAAAGGGGATGAATTGCAGTCAAAACAAATACAAAAAGAAAATAAAGGAAAGAAAGATTGACAAAAAAAGGAAAAATAAGATGTGAAAATTGGCATTTATGAAATCTCAAACAACAATTCACAACCTAAAGAAATGAAACATACTGCTTCGAGAAAACCAATTAAAACAAATGAACAAATTAAAAGGGCAGCCTCTTAAAGCGAGACTGCTTCAAAATGAAGAAAATCACAAAGGAAACTCAATTTTTATAATTATTCACTTCCTAGGTAAGAAATTAGTTGCTAGTGATTAACAATGATCACATTGTTGGTTGGGTACTGATACAATTTATCACTAAATTTGACCTTGTGATGTGTTTAACAGGCAATTAAAATGTGCAAATACAGAATTTCTTTGAAAATCACAGATCAGGGGAGAGATGCTGATTACATGAAGTTAATGGCTGAATAGTGCATATTGACCAATTAGTTATGTTGATTCACAATTTACTGGGCATTTCTTCCTTCAGCAATGAATTTCATTATCGCATCGAGACATAAAAAATGGGGGCAGAAGTAGTCCATTCAGCCCTTCGATACTGCTCTGCCATTCATCATGATCGTGGCTGATCATCCAACTCAATAGCCTGATCCTGCCATCCCCCATATCCATTGCCCCAGGAGCTATATCTAACTCCTTGAAAACAAAACAAAACTAAGAATTTTACCCGTTTTCCCACCCGTCTTTTGGGCGTACTTACCTGAATGAATTTCTGAAACTCTGTGCAATGCAGAGTACCATAGAGTGTTTCACACTGAAAAGTGGTGGGCGGGCCTATTCCCACCTGAGAGGCCGGTAACACACTGCTCAGTGGGCCACTGCGCATGCACCCGTCTGTCAGTGCAGAGATTGGCGCATATGTACTGGCCCCCCATTACTGGCCTCCCGATTGCTGGCTTTCCTGGAACTGCCCGATCGCTGGCCTTCCTGACCCCCCTCCCCGACCCTCACACCCGATTGCTGGCCTATCGGACCCCCCCTGGGCCTGCCCTGATCTTCCCTGCCCCCTTGGTACTGCCCGGTGGGCAGTGCCAGGGTGTGGATATGCCGGCGTTGGACCACTCACATTGTCTGTACTTTAAGACTTGATTACCTGTAAAGACTCGCATTCCAACCATTATCTTGTAAATTGAGTTTGTGTCTTTATATGCCCTGTTTGTAAACACAAGTCCTCACTCACCTGAAGAAGGAGCTTGAGGGGCTCCAAAAGGGGGGGGGGGGCGATGCTAGCGGGTCCGAAGAATACTGTCCCCAGGCCCGCAAATCATATGGAAATTGTGATTTCCATATGATGATCAGCTCCGTGCCAATTTCCGGCACAAAGCTGATTATGCTTAAAAAAAGCACCTGTGATCGGCCAGACGCCATTTGCGAACTTCGCAAAAGGCTTCCCTCTGTGTCTCCCAGTCTACTGCACTACTCGAGCAGCACATGGGGCTGGGAGCAACCCGGCCATGATGTTTTGGCCTCAACTGCTTTCTCTGGTAGTGAATTCCACAGACTTACCACTCTCTGGCTGAAGATATTTCTCCGCATCTCAATCCTAAAAGGTTTACTGTAGTCGAAGGAAACTTTTTTTTCCTTAGACTACGACCCCCCACTATCAGGAACAACCTTCCTGTATCTACCCTATCTAGTCCTGTTAGAATTTTATCGACTTCTATGAGATCCGCTCTCATTCTTCTGAATTTCAACTAATATAATCCTAACCGACTCAATCTCTCCTCATATGTCAGTCCCGCCATCCAAAGAATCAGGTTGGTAAACCTTTGCTGCACTCCCCCCATAACAAGAGCATCCTTCCCCAGATAAGAAGACCAAAATTGCACAGAATATTCCAGGTGTGGTCTCACCAAAGCCCTGTATAATTGCAGCAAAACATCCCTGCTCCTGTACGCAATCCTTTCCAAGTGTTTTGCTATAACATCTTTGATAATGGATTCTAGAATTTTCCCCACTACCAATGTCAGGCTTACTGATCTATAATTCCCTTTTTTCTCTCTACCTCGCTTCTTAAATAGTGGGGTTACATTAGCTATCCTCCAATCTGTTGGAACTGTTCTAGGGTCTATGGAATCTTGGAAGGTGACCACGAATACATCCACTATTTCTCAGGCCACTTCCTGTTCCAAAGAAGCAAAGCCATATGTTCCTCAACTGGAAACCATGGATGCACAGGAATATCCACTGCTTGCTGAAGTCCAGGTCTGAGGCGTTCAAGTCAGGTGACTCTGACCTATACAGGAAATCCAGATATGACCTATGGAGATCCATCAAAGGTGCCAAAACACAGTACCGGACCAAGCTAAAGTCCCAGGCTAGCCACGCGGATTCCCACCGACAATGGCAAGGTTTGCAAGAGATAACTTGCTACAAGATGAAAGCATATTGAATTGTCGGCACCAATGCTCTATGAGCTCAAGGCATTCTCTGCCCGTTCTGAGCAATAGGTCGATGAGAGCATACCCTCCACCTTGGAAGCCTCGGCCAAACCTGTAACCGAGGTTACCATCACAAATGTCAGATCCGTCTTCTCGAAAGTCAACCCACGAAAAGCGACTGGCCCGGATGGGATACCCGGATGAGAACTCTGATCATGTGTGGTCCAGCTATCAGGGGTATTCGCAGACATCTCTTTACATCAATCTGAGGTCCTTATCTGCTTCAAGAATATGACCATCATCGCTGTACCAAAGAAAAGCCAGGCAGCGTACCTTAATGCTTACTCTCTGGTGGCTCTGACATCCATCATTATGAAGTACTTCGAAAGGTTAGTCATGGCACAAATCAATTCCAGCCTCCCAGATTGCCTGGATCCACTACAGTTCACCTATTGCCACAACAGGTCCACAGCAAACATCATCTTTCTGGCCTTACACTCAACCCTGGAACACCTGGTTAACAAGGACACCTATGTCAGACTCCTATTTATTGACTACAGCTCAGCCTTCAACACCATTATTCCTACAAAACGCATCTCCAAATTCCATGGCCTGGGGCTCAGCTCCTCCCTCTGTGACTGGATTCTAGACTTCCTAACCCACAGACTGCAATTAGTAAGGATAGACAACAACACCTCCTCAACACCAATGGTCCACAAGGGTGTGTCTTCAGTCCCTTACTATACTCCTTATACATTTAAAACTGTGGGGCCAAATTCTCCTCCAACTCAATTTTCAAGTTTGCTGATGACACCACCATAGTGGGTCGGATCTCAAAGGGATAGAGAGGAAAGGGATAGAGAGTCTGGTGAGCTGGTGCGACAACAATAATCTCTCAATGTCAACAAAATGAAGGAGATAATCATTGACTTCAGGAAGCATAGTGCGGGGCATGCCCCTGTCTACAATGGGGATGAAGTGGAAATTGTCGAGAGCTTCTAGGTTTCTATAGCACCAACAACATGTCCTGGTCCACGCCAATGCTATAGTTAATGCCTCTACTTTCTCAGGAGGCTAAGGAAATTTGGCATGTTTGCTACGACTCTCACCACCTTTTACAGATGTATCATAGAAAGCATTCTTTCTGGTTGTATTACAGCTTGGTATGGCTCCTGCTCTGTCCAAGACGGCAAAAAAATACAAAAGGTCATGAAAGAAGTCCAGTCCATCACACAACCCAGCCTCCTATTCATTGACTCTGCCTACACTTCCCGCTGCCTCGGAGAAGCAGCCAGCATAATCAAGGATCCCACACGCCCCGGACATGCTCTCTTCCACCTTCTGCCATCAGGAAAAAGATACAAAAGTCTGAGGTCACGTACCAACTGAGTCAAGAACAGCTTCTCTGCTGTCATCAGACTTTTGAATGGACTTACCTCATATTAAGTTGATCTTTCTCTACACCCTAGTTATGATCATAACACTACATTCTGCACCCTCTTCTTCCCTTCTCTATGTACGGAATGGTTTGTCTGTATAGCTTGCAAGAAACAATACTTTTCACTGTATACTGATACATGTAACAATAATAAATCAAATCAAGTACTCTGGGATCTAGATTATCAGGCCTGGGGACTTATTGGCCCTCAATCCCATCAATTTCACCAACACATTTTGTCTAATATTGATTTCCTTCAGTCCCTTCCTCTCATTAAACCTTGTGTTCCCCAACATTGCTGATATGTTATTTGTGAACTGTTTTCTGAAGACAAAACCAAAGTATGTATTTAGTTGGTCAGCCATTTCTTTGTTTCCCATTATAAATTCCCCTATTTCCGACTGTAAGACATTTGTCCTCACCAATCTTTTTCTCTTCACATACCTGAAACTTTTACAGTCAGTTTTTATGTTGCCCACAAGCTAACTCTCATACTCTATTCTCCCCTTCTTAATCAATCCTAGTCTTCCTTTCCTGAATTCTAAACTGCCCCCAATCTTCAGGTCTGTTGTTTTTTTCTGGCCAATTTGTATGCCTCCTCCTTGGATCTAATACTATCTCTAGTTTCCCTCGTAAGCCAGGGTTTGGCCGCTTTTCCCGTTTTATTATTGCACCAGGAGGAATGACTAATTGTTGCAGTTCACACATGATCTTTTTGAATGTTTGCCATTGTCTATCCACCATCGTCCCTTTAAGTAATGTTTACCAACCCATCATATTCGGCTCGTTCCTCAAGTCATCATAGTTTCCTTTAAGATTCAGGACCCTTTAGAATAAGTCATATGATTAAGTAATTTGATTCTGAACTCCTGTTCTTCCTGGCCCCTTGTCTCATCCAAATGATCTTTATTCCGTAAGTTCCAGCAAGCTGAATGATTGTGGAGGAATTTTCACCTGAAACTCAATTTGATTTTAGCTGCTATTGCTCAATAGCAACCAAAATGGGGATTCCAGTTGATTCTAGCTCTTATTTAACTATGGGGCATGGAGATATCTCTTCTGGTGCCTCTAACACATTATCTGCAAATGTGTCACATTCCGCAGATACGTTGAAAGCTGTAATCTTCAAGGGTTGCATGGCCGTTTTCACTGTTCGAATTCGCTCAGCCATCGGGGCAGCTCATACTGCATTATAGATGTAAACTTTTCCAGAAGAATAATGACTGATTTGCATTATCTTGTCAGTTTCCACAGGGACATCACATGTTCAAGACAACCTGCAAGGTCCAAAAAATCCAATTGAAATTCAGTTCAAGGAACCCAACATAAGCTACTTGGATAAGCTGCTGCTCAAAAAGTACAGGAGGTAACTTCAGTTTGATTGCCTTGACATTTCAGGTGTTTTTTTTCACTTTCCTACACTGGACAGACGTTAGGGAGAAGGGTAGATACTTTATTAGCCAATTTCAGATATTACATAAAGTAGAAGAGATATGGATATCTTAGCCAGTAATATTGTTTATTGGGGTCATGTGACCGAGTGTTCTTGTCCCTAATTCAGTAGTTTGTTGTCTCGAAGTGAAAATGAACCTTTAAAGAGAACATAAATCACATGACAATTATTTCTTCATCATAGTTTTACTTAGTGAATATTGATTAATTTGGAACTGCAACAAAGCAGTCAGTTACCTGCTTTCAAACATCCAGAGTGACTGCAAAAATGACAGAATGTTTCTCTGCTCTAGTCTGCTTCCAATAGATAGAAGTTTGAATTATTTATTGAACAGCATGTCAGATTGCATTCCCATTTTATGATTAAAGCAAGTAATATTCAGGCCGAAATGATAACTCAAGATGTTGTGTTGTTGCAGTCCGGTTATGGACTGTTAACATTTAAATGGAAATCCGAAAACTTCATTTTAACCTGTAGAACTACACCACAAGATTTCACTTTTTTTAAACAAAACAAACTTTATTGTATATAACAGACTTAAGCTACAAAATGACTTATATCTAGGTATGTCACATACTCCAATTTCTTTCTTGCTGCATGAATTCTGTTATAAGGCACATCAATCTTAAAAGTTATTTACTTCTGTAAGGAGTACTCATCAGTTTGTCACAGAGCTCTGGGGAACTCTGGTCAGTTCCAGCTATTCTCAAAGGTAAAACTTTCATCTCTTGATTGGATGCCTCAGTCCCTTGTTCTGCTTACTTTGCCAATACTAACAAGCTAATCTGCTTGATGCTTTCTTCTAAACAAGACTCTGTAGAGTTCTACTCCAGATTCTTCCACTTTCAAACTAGGCAATCTTCCAGCTTCAGTTCCCTCACACAAAATTAAGGCTTACAGATATATCACATGGTTAATGATGAGGTTAAATATTTTACTCTGTTTCCAGTATTGGTCTAGCTAACTGTCATTTACTTTGGCTGTCTTATCTGTGTACTGCAAACCACATGAGATCCAAACTTCAACTAACTCTCTCAGCAAACACCCAGATAAATTGAAAACAGAGAAATTTCCTAAACCCAATCCATCTCCATAATGATGTAGCCTGCTCTGAGATGTCCTTAAACCACTCTTTAGATTAATTATCCCCCATTTACAACTTTTCCTTTAATCTGATGAAGTAAATGAGTTTTACAATCTTCCAGAGTTCAGTGTTTGCTTGTAAACTAATTCAGCTTTAACTCCCAAATATCCCTCAGACCACTGTTCTTTGCAAGGATCATAGACATCATGGGGGCGAATCTCCCCAAAAAATTCTAAGTGTCGGTTTCATGGGAAAACTGGAGAACTGGAGTAATTCACAATGTTGATTTTCAGTGGGAGTTCACACTAGAATCTCCCACACTCTGTGCACTGCAGAGGCCACCAGCGTGAATATCATTAATTTCAGGGGCAGGGCCTATTCACGCTGGAGAGGCTGAAATCAACGGGCTTCTGCGCATACACAGTGGCCCCGAAGTGTTAGTCTCTCGTTTCCTGGCAGCTCGATCGCTGGCCAGCCTGGGACCCCCGCAGTACTTTACCCCCCACACCCCACCATGGCTCGATCATGGCCCTGTGTCCATTCGCGGGCCAGCCCCGAACCCCCCACCCCCTGCCCAGCCCATCTGATCTCAGCCCCCCTCCCCAGGCAGTGACTGAACCCCCCCTCCCCCCAGGCCACCCTGATTGCTGGCCTCCCGGCTGCCCTGATCGGATCCTAATGCAGAGTGGCAGCAGGATCGCCCCACCCTCTTGGCAGTGCCCCATTCCCAGTGGATAGTGCCAAGGTACCCCCGGCATGGCACTTTTCCCCTTGGGCAGTGCCGGGGCACAGGCTGGCACTACCAGGGTGCTCATGCCAGGGGGCATGATTCCCCCCCCCCCACCAACTGCCCAACCTCCTGGAGGGCCCCAATTGCATCCCTTCGCTCCAGCAGGGTCGTCCCACCCATTCCCCGGAAATGGGGAGCTATAGTAATCCCCGCTGGAGTGAAACATTCTGGCGGGGTGGGAGATGCTAGCGGACCCGGAGAATTCAGTCCTGGGCCTGCTAACGGCATTTAAATAGTATGTAAAATAGCCCTGCCTCCCAGCAGATCAAACATGAGCCCAACCTTTTAAGGATAATAGACTCCCAGCTCATTTTAATTACATTTATCCCAGTTCCTTTGTTAATTTTACACATAAAGCATAAACACTGTGAAGACATTTGTTCACAAAATGTAGGTAAACGTGAAACTGAAGAGTATTTTACATTTAACTTCGGGAGGGAACACAATTTCATTTTAAGAGATTCATTGCTGATTTAAATAAGCTTTGAGTTCACATGAAATTGTGCACATCATGCGGGTATGCTGCTTGCTTCCTGATCAATCAGGTGGGTAGTCCAGAGCTCTGACGTCGAGTTATCCAAATTCAAATGTCTGGCTCTCCACAGATACTGTCAGACCTGCTGACATTTTCAAGTATTTTCTGTTTTTGTTTCGAGATTCTAGCGTCTGTAGTAATTTGCTTTTATCATATTTAAATAATGGCTTCATACTCATCTTATCTTGGTAGCTTCCTACTTTGCTCACCCAATTTCCTCCCTGAATTTAAATATTTGTGAAGTCGGTTTTAAAATATTTTAACATAATTTAAATCAATCCTTTTGGTTTTGTCTCTTAGAACACCAGTTGAATCTTTTCAAGTTTTCTGTATGAATGACTTAAGGTCCTTTATCCCTTCACCCTGTGAAGAAAAAGTTGACCAAAAAGATGAAGAGCTCCTCCTAACAGGTTAGTTTTGTCAATGTGCTTCATGACTGAAGACACTCAAACTCTTCAGATGTTATGCAATTTGGCCCGAACTTCACTGTCTTAAATTGTAGAATGAAAGCAAAATACTTTGGATGCTGGAAATCTGAAATAAAAACAGAAAATGTGAGAAAGATGCAGCAGGTCTGGCAGCATTTGCAGAGCGATACAGTTAATGTTTTGAGTCCCTTCAAAGCTCTGAATGCTGCCGGACCTGCTGAGTTTTTCTAGAAATTCCTGTTTCTATTTCTGTCTTAAATTGTGTTCAGCTACAATTGTTCTTCGTTCCTTGTGCAATATGAAGACTGGAGTCTTTTGCGCAAGATAATGTCTTAAGTTAATAATGACCTTGTACATGGCAACATCTGGATTTGCAAACTCTGGCCTAAATATTTTCATGATGTGGAGGTGCCGGCTTTGGACTGGGGTAAACACAGTAAGAAGTCTAATAACACCAGGTTAAAGTCCAAATAAACCTGTTGGACTTTAACGTGGTGTTGTTAGACTTCTTACTAAATATTTTCAGCATTGTATAAAATGTGGGGAAGGACAATTTTATACAGTTGGCTGTGAATAATTTTTTTTGCCTGAAAAGTTCAAAAATGGGGATCAAAGTGCAAAGAAAGCATACTTTTATTGAACTAAACAGTTTATTTTTGTCAGCAGTTCTTTGGATATAAGGATGTAGTCTTTTGTGTAATATATGTTCCACCAATATAGAACACAGCAGTGGAGAGGGTTGCATTTATTTAATGCCTCTCAGGACATAAAACACTTTACACTGGCTGATAAACACTCTTGTAACATAAGAAAACACAGCAGTCAACTTCCATATTGCAAGGTCCTACAAACAGCTGTGAGATACGTGGAAAGGTGATCTGTTTTAATGATGTTGGTTAAATATGAAGGGATAAATATCCACAGAATCATAGAATCTTACAGTATAGAAGGAGGCCATTTGGCCCATCGAGGCAGCACTGACCACACTCTCACCCAGACCCTATCCCCATAATCCCATGTATTTACCCTAGTTAGAACCCATGACACTGAAGGGCAGTTTAGATTTTCCAATCCACCTAACTTGCACATCTTTAGACTGTGGGAGAAAACTGGAGCACCGGAGGAAACGCACACAGACACAAGGAGAAGATGCAGACTCCGCAGACAGTGACGCAAGCCGGGAATCGAACCCAGGTCCTTGGCGCTGTGAGGCAGCAGTGCTAACCATTCTGCGAACGTGCCATCTGTGCTACCAGGCTCCCATATTGACCAGGGTACACGCTGTTCTCCTTAAAGTAATGCTGCAAGAACTTTAAATAAATCGAATAGGGCAGATAGAACTTGGTTTACCACGATATGTAAAAGATGGCAACTATGACTCTACGGCACTGAAGTCTCTACTTAAGTCTGTAGAAAGGGAGTTGAACCCACGATCTTCTAAATACTATCATGGAGCCAAGGCTGGGCACGTACCATGCAAGCACGGTGTCTCCAGAGTTACAGGATTGCAGTGTGACCATATTCATGAGCTCAAGGAAACATCAAAAGTGAGAGTTGGATGCAGTCAATAAGCCGGTTTACACAATGAAGAAGCCATAAAATACTTGATTGACCTGAGTAGAGTGGACAACTGGTAACTTTATCAGCATGCTAAGGGAATTGCAATTTCCTTGTATTTCAAACCTATCAGCGTGAGTTATGAAGATCAATTTTAACTTTGTCCAAGTTTTGACAAGGTGGGTGAGAACAAAATGATTTTGCAGACTGCAATTTTCAGGCCAAGAACATTTTTATTTCTGGACCTCATCTGCATGCCATCAGTCAGCTACCTACCCAAGATGGGTGAAAAGTAGAGGCAGATAAACATGGGCTCATATGACAGAAAACAGAAGATGCAGGGAGAATGTTCCTGATGGTGGGGGAGTCCAGAACCAGGGGCCACAGTCTCAGGATTCAGGGTAAATCATTTAGGACGGAGGTGAGGAGACATTTCTTCACCCAAAGAGTGGTGAGCCTGTGGAATTCATTACCACAGGAAGTAGTTGATGCCAAAACATTGAATGCATTCAAGAGGCTTGGAGCAAATGGGATCAAAGGTATGGGGAAAAAGCAGGATTAGGCTATTAAGTTGGATGATCAGCCATGATTTTAATGAATGGCGGAGCAGGCTCGAAGGGCCAAATGGCCTCCTCCTACTCCTATCTTCTATGTTTCTCTGTAGAAGTAGATTATAAGGAGTGTGTCACAGGAGTGAATCGAGGGGTTGAGTGTGGGAAGATGGAGAGATGAAGGTGGCTTTGACTTTTCTTCTGAGAAGTACCCCATTGGAGGGCCACTTCCTTCACAACAGTTGCAGACCTGCCTTCACCTGGATGGAATGCCTGGGCATATACTGAGGCTGGGAAATGTCCGCTGACTTAGCTGATGGCAAGTGTTTCTGGCACGAAGAATATACCTAAGGTGCCTGTGCCTGCAAAGAACTTGGAAAATCTGGTCAAAAGCTGCTGGACCAAGCAGCGGTTTTGTGGGACCACCAGAAAAACATAATGTGGTGCATCTTGTCGGATATCTTCTTCCAAAGGTCACCATGAATTAATGATAAATTCACAGTCACTATTACTGAGACGAGCTTTCAATTCCAGATTTTTATTGTTAATTAATTGAATTTAAATTCCACCAGCTGTTGTGGTGGGATTTGAACCCATGTCTTCTGGGCATTTTTATTACTTGTCCTATGACATAACCACTACCTACCCGCTTCTTGAAGGCACAACGCTAAATACTGTTTAAACAAATTTATTAAATAGTAAATCAAAAGCATGTAAATATCTGAAATATATATTTACTGTTTGTCTTGCTTTGAGATTTTCTCATTTGATTCGGGGTATGGGTTTTATCCTTGATCTTGTTGGTGTCATGTTTCATAAAGTGTCAATTCTTGCAGTTTTTCTCTGAAAATTGTTGAGGCTTCCCCACACTTGAGGTCTGTTATATGTACTTTGTTGTTTCCCCATTGCACTGTCAGCTGTCATTTGTGTTGCATTTTATAAGTGCCTCAGGGTTCCTGCACCATTTGTACTGCAGATCATTCTATGTATTTTATTGTATTATTTTTACACTTCTCTGCTGATTTTGATAAATGTATGGTTCCTGCATCAGTATTTAATTTTGTGATCATCTTTTTGGTAAGTATGTAAGATTTTAATGGAGGTAGTTGTAGAGAATATATGTATTCATACAAATTTCCCTGTGGCTTTGACTATACCTAATTAAGTGCCTTGCTACCACATCAAAGCAGATTTGCAAAAGGGAAATCGTGTTTTGAGTTTGTAAGGTTAGATAAGGGCTAACTAGTGAATGGAGTGTGTTTCGATTTTCAAAAGGCAATTGATTAATGTGGCACATGAGTGGTTATTATACAAAATTAGCACTCATGGGATTAGGGGTAATGTCTTAGCATGGATAGAGGATTGGTTAAACGTCAGTAGGAACAAACGGGTCATTTTCCAGTTGGCAGGCTGTAACTAGTGGAGTCAAGGATCGGTGCTTCAGCTGTTTACAATCTATATCAATGACATCAATGAGGAAGCTAAGTGTAATGTATCCCAATTGACTGATAATACAAAGTTAGATGGGAAAGCAAGCAGTGAAGAAGATGCGGAGAAGCCACAAAGAGACTTAAATAGGGTAAATGAATGGACAAGCATGTGGAGAAATGTGAAGTTATCCACACTGTTAGGAAAAGTAGAAAAGCAGAATTTTTTTCGCACAGTGAGAGAATGGGATCTATTGATATCTGGAAGGACTGAGGTGTCCTTGTGCATGTATCACAGAAAATTACCATGCAGGTCCAGGAAGCAATTGAAAAAACAAATAGTATCTTATCCTTTATTACAATGGGGTTGGAGTATGTAAGTCTTACTATAATTATTTGGGCTTGGCTAAAGTACTGCAGAGTCTGGACAGACTCAAAGAGACAGTTTCAAAGGCAAATGAATTGTTGTTGTCCATTTCAAGGGGAATGGAAAATGAAAGTAGGGATGTTTTGCTGCACTTGCATAGGGCATTAGTGAGACCACATCTACAGTACTGTGTATAGTTTTGGTCTCCTTATTTAATAAAGGACATAATTGCATTGGAAGCAGTTCAGAGAAGGTTGACTCCACTGATAACTGATAGTTGTCTTATAAAGGTTGGGCTTTACCCAGATGAGTTCAGAAGAATAAGAGATAATTTTTAATGAGACGTATAAGATCTTGAGGGGACGTGTCAGAGTGGACACAGAAAGGATGTTTCCCCTTCTGAGAGAGACTAGAACTGGGGAAACAGTTTAAAAATAAGGGCTCTCTCATTTAAATTTAATATTTTTCCCCGAAACCTTGAGTCTGTGGAACTCTCTTCCCCAGAGAGCGGTGGAGGCGGAGTTATTAAATATTTTTAAGGCATTGGTAGATGGATTCTTGGCCAACAAGAGAGTCAAAGGGTATCAGGGGTGGGCAGGAAAGTGAAGTTCACTCCACAAGGACCACAATCATATCAGCCATAATCTTATCAAATGGCAGCACTGGCTCAAGGGGCTGAATGGCTTGCTCCTGCCCCTAATTTATATGTTCGTAATCTACCCCTTCCTCCACTTTTAAGCCAGGTTAGTCTGATAAAGATATCAAAGAGAAGGAAGGAAACTTGGTGACAGTGAGAGAGGCACATTGACAATGCTGGCTTGGAAAAGTTTTTAAAACATTGTAAGTTTTAAAGCAATTTTTAAGGCACCATCACACATACCGTCTTTCTTTTTGGCAGCTGAAGAGATTGAGGACCATGAAAACTGTGTTGCTCTTTTTAAAGTAGATGAATACCCTCAGGATACAGAGAAAGTGCAGCCAGTTTTGAGAATTATGGAATTAGAAGAGGTAAGTATGTGTATACCAAGTAAATTAAATATCTGGGATTGCAAGGACAGAAGCAAATAAACTTGGAATTTTCCAGTGTTAAGACCTCCAAGTGTGAAGGTCAGATTTGTCTTTCTAAGCCGTTCGAAATCTCGTTGAACTTATGCAATAGCTTTGGGACTCCAGCCATAGCTGTGCAGCAAAGATTGTGCAAGTGGAACTCTTAACATCAAATTAAATCTTTCTGAACTGAGCAATAAATATCACAATGCTTTGCTTTCATGTTGGAAGAGTACTACAATCTACATCTCCTAAAGAATGTAGACCCTGTATTACTTTTGTAGCAGCTGCGAGGATTTGAGAATTCACATTCTGAGAAGTTGCAAACTGATATCAGTATAACCTAAATCACATTGAATACTTTTGTTCCGTAATAAAGGTTTTATGTTATTGGTGTACAATTTTACTTTCTGTTGATTTGCAGTTAAAAAAAATTACACAGTTTATTCAGACTTGATCCAAAAGCATGAGACGGTGGTGATTCTTTGCTGGTCGTGGCCAGGGCCAACATTTGTGAAGAACCTATGGAAGGCCAGAGAAAATAGGCAAATCATTTTAGAAATGTGCGAAATGCAACATTTTGGATCGCATTATAATGCAGTAGAGGCAGACTTATGAACTGGGTCCATATTATTGTTAAAACATGCAGTAAATCAAATTGTCTTTTCACCAGACTGATGATGAAATATTTGAAGAAACTTCCAATTACCTGGTTGAAGAAGCTGATTGCAATGAACAAGACAATATACCAAGGTAACACAATATTGCAATATTTGTGAATATGTGACAAAAGTATCATTTTAAAATATTTTCTCTATCACTGTGGTGTACTTGTCCGGCAAGATCTCTCATTTCATCTTCCCCTCTTAGTGGGCCCTATTTTACCATTTTGATTCTAAGTGCTGGACGGACTTGAATCTGGGAGTGTTTCAGATCCGACTTTTAGACTCGTTCCCCGGAGCTTCCAAACACACTGTGCCTGCAAAAATATCAGCGAGTCCAAATTGTACTGAACAAACCAATGGGTGGGGCTTAACATGGCTGAACTCTGATTGGCGTCTCCAACTGCCCATGCGCAAAAAAAAATGATAGAATGTGGCTCCCCTACCGTATTGCTCCCAGGATGGATAATGCCTCCCCCTGGGGTTGCGGGGGGGCGGGTGGGACCCACAGACACAAACCCCTAGTGACTGAACCGCCTGGTGATCAGGGCCTCCCTTGCAGCCCTTGCATGCCTCATTTGGGCTGCCAGCCCTCCAGCGCCTGGTTGGTGTTCCTCGGCATGCTCTTCCTCCTCTTCCTCCTCCACCACTTCCTCCTCCTCCTGGTGGTCATCCTCCCCGGTGACGCCCGGCTGGTCAGTCTCCATATCCTCCTCCTTCTCCAATACGTCACCTCTCTGTGAAGCCAGATTGTGCAAGGCACAGCGCACGACTACTATGAGGGAAAAGATCACCGGGTTGTATTTTCGTTCCAGCCAGATTGGCCCAGGCACTGGAATCGCATTTTGAGGAGCGCAATGCACCTCTCCACTATCGCGCGGGTGACTACATGGGCCTCATTATAGCGGTCTCCTCCTCAGTCACAGGCCTCTGCACAGACATCATCAGCCATGTCCGAAGTGGGTAACCCACGCAGCCTGGGCTCCTACTCAAATGCCTCCAGGATGTCCGTGCTCCTGACAATGAAGCTGTCGTGTACACTACCTGGATGTCTTGTACAGACATGAATAATGTTCATGTTATGGTTACACACGAGTTGAACATTCAGGGAGTGCAACCCCTTTCTGTTGATGAATCTCTGCGGATTCTGTAGGGGGGCCTTGAGGGTGACGTGTGTGCAGTCGTTGGCCCCCTGTACGTTAGGCATCCCCGCAATGGCTGTGAACCCTGCAGCCTGATGGGCCTGGTCCAGGTTAAATTTGATGTACTGCCCAGCCGGGGCACACAGGGCTTCTGTGACCTGCTTGACACAGGTGTGCACGGCTGACTGGGAGATGCCACAGAATCTCCTCTAGGAGTCTGGAAGGAGTCAGTTGTATAAATTTTCAGAGCGGCCGTCAATTTGACAGCCACCGAGAGTGGGTGTCCCCACCCCCCACCTCTAGGTGCCAGGTTCTGCAACAGGTTACACAGGTGTTGCACTGTCTCCTTTCGGAGACGAAGATGTCAACGGCACACAGTGTCAAACATCTGTTCAATTGACACTCGTGCACGGAACTGCCGGGGTCTCTGCTCCCTCCTTCTCCTGCGCCACCCCCGCTCTGGGTAAATGGCAGCCACCTCCTGCCTCTGGTGGTCAAGTAGTAAGGCCCAGGCCCCCTGTGCCCACAATTTTTCCTCCAGCTCCTCCTCCTCAGCTCCAGCAGCAACCAAAAGAACAACAAGATCGACTGGTTGCATCGCAAAAGCCATCTCGTCACTCTGAAGGGGGGAGGCGCGGGGCAGATGGAGAGGAACACATGTAGAGATTAAGGAACGCTGCTTGCCCCCAGCACATCAACAGTCAACCCCTCCCCCTAATTCCCCTAGCCACATGCTCCCCACTATCACAGCCCCCCCCCAATTCCCTCAGCCACATGCTCCCCACAATCACAGACCCCCCCCCCCCATTCCCTCACCCACATCCTCCCCACAATCACAGCTCCTTGAAAAGTTGAGAGGCTGCAGCAGTGCAATTTACAAGGGCTTTGTGCACATCCTTCAGCTGGAAGTGTGCTGAGTGCGTTAGGACCCACCAGCACCACAAGACCCGAGGTCAGTGCTGAGACCCGGGTCAGTGCTGCAAGTCGAACATCAGAGACCCTGCTGAGCAACAGCCCCCCCATCCCCTACACATTCGCAGAGCCGCCTCCGACCTGAGAAAGAAAATGGCCGCAGCAACAAAAGGACACCCATGAGCAGTAGAGAGCCGTTGGACGCTATGCACTTACCTCCTCACTAACCCTCACTGATGGAGCACCCGAATCGGACTTTTATGGAGCATGTCTGTTTCGCACAGATTCCGGATTACGCGGTGATAGAGGGAGGAGTGCTGGTAAAGTTGGGCGTGCAGCCCATTAATTCAATTTAAATGCATTCAAGTGCATTTAAATGGCCGTCATGCCTGTTTTGGGTGCGGTCCTGATCGCGTCCATTTTCGGGCCTTGGTGAAAGGGGAACCGGTGCGAAGGCAGGCGCGGATCGTGCTACTCGCCTCACGCCCGATTTTACCAAGTTTTTGCAGGTGCAACACGAAGATAAAATCAGGCCCAGTATTTTCCCATTTATTGTGTGTTCCCTATAACTGATTGATCTCCCTCAGTGCATTACCTCACACTTCTCTATGTTCAAATCCATCTGCCACTTTACCACCCGCTCCACCAAACCATCTATATCATTTTGGAGATTATAGCTATCCTCTGTGCTATCCACCATTCAGCCAATCTTTGTAACCAGTGTGCTTTCATTAGTCCCCGTCATATTTTTGGTAAGATTATGCCTCATTGTTTAAAAAGAAATCAAAGGAAATGTCAATTATAGGCCAGTTAGTCTTACATTGATGGTGGACGACAAATTCGTAGAGTCAATCCTGAGAGATCGGATTAACTGTCACGTGGAAAGTCATGGACTGACTAGCCAGGTGGTGGCATGGTGGCACAATTGTTAGCAGTACTGCCTCACAGCTCCAGGGTCCCGGGTTCAATTCCGACAGAGGATGACTGTATGGAGTTTGCACTTTCTCCTTGGGTCTGCGTGGGTTTCTCTCATGTGCTCCGGTTTCTGCCCATTGTCCAAAGATGTGCAGGTTAGGTGGATTGGCCATGGTAAATCACCAGTTAGTATCCCAAGATGTGTGTGTTAGCTGGATTAACCATGGGAAATCTGTGTTAAGGGGATTGGGCAGGAGAGAGAGTTTGGGTAAGATGCTTCGTTGTAGAGTTGGTGCAGACTCAAGGGGCCGAATGAGCTCTTCTGCACTGTAGGGATTCTATGTTGGTCAGCATGAATTTGTTAAAGGAAGGTCTTGCCTCACAAATTTGATTGAATCATTTGAGGAAGTGACAAGAAGGGTTGATGAGGGTGGTGCAGTGGATGTTGTGTACATGGATTTTAGCAAGGCATTTGACAATGTCCCACATGCAGATTGGTCCATGGGATACAGGGTAATGTGGCAAACTGGATAAGAAGTTGGTTTAGTAACAGGAAACAAAGGGCCGATGGATACCCTTGCAAATGGAAAGTTGTTTCAAGTGGTGTTCCACAGGGATCAGTGTTAGGACCCTTAGTGTTAATGTTTTATATTAACAACTTGGACACGAATGTGGGGGCATCATTGGGAAATGCAGACAACACAAATATCGCAAAGAGGCATGATGACATCGAGACGCCCTGCTGACATCATTGTGCTCCATTTTGTAACTACCTATTGGCTCAGCTGAGGAAACTGGTATGAAGCTTGCAGGCTGCACGGCTGGCTTTTCTCGGTGTATTGAACAACTCTGCGTATTTTAGAAGGAAAAGTGAGATTGGATCCAGTCTGGCACAGGTTGGCACTGTCAAGGTGCCCAGCCATGTCCGTCACCACTGGGTGGCTATACATACCTCCATGCCCCTGGAGTGGTCATCATTACTGGTTTTTGTTTTTTAAAACCAGTCGTAATTCATACCGGTGTCACATTATGCCAACTGCGTAGGAAGACAAGGTGTGGGTGGACCTTCTAACGTCAAGACCAGTAAGTACATGTTAATTTGTTGGCGTATGTGGAAATCAGGTTCCCGCCATTTCTGGGTGTGAACCTGACCACGTCACTGGCAGAGAGCCGGGATGATCTCAAACCAGGATCTCGCTGGCCCTCTTTGCACCCAAAGCTGGCATGGCCGCGAGCTCACAGCCTTGGAGGTTGAAAAGGAAGGAAAGAGGAACAGAGGGGAAAATCAGGATAATGCCACTTGGCTATTTGCCACATTTTAGATTCCCATTGTACAATCTGGTAGCCGCAAATCTTCCTTCTTTTTACCGTTCTCCCTTTCCCAAGCTTTGAATCCTGCTTGTTCTCGGACTTTCCAGCTGTTAATTTTCCCAATTGTCATCTGTTCCAGCTGTGATTCCAAACAGTACTTTTTCTTCTTTGTTACCCTGCTTTCCAGTGAAATTTCCTTGGTCTTCTTTCCACCTGTTACCACGATATTGCATCCAGATTTTCTGTCTCTGTTCGACATTTACATTATTATTTCGGGGCGCATTCAGAGGTTATGTGATGCCAATTTAGTGATTGTTATTCTGGAGATTATTATCATCATCATTATCACCTAAAACTTAACATCAGTGTGGGGCAAAGCCAATTGTATAATCTTAAATAATAAAACAATGGCCTTTTTTATTATTCAGTAACCCACAATCAATGGCTGCTCTGTAGCAATGTAACCCTGGATGTAGCATTAATTGCTTTAGGGTGGGACATCATCCCGCTTTACAGGAAGAGTCATGCCTTAGTGTTTTGCTGGCTAGGCAGATTGGCCAGTAGCCCTGTGGACCCACCAGTATCTGTGGGAATTGGCAACTGGTGAGAGTACAAGCAGTCCCACCATGCCAAGGAGCCCAAGTACGCTCAGGGTCAGGACTCTTGGTAAAGGCATGGAGGGCCAGAGTCAAGAGTTCTAGGGGAGAGTTAATGGGGGGGTTGGGGGGGATGAACTTTGGGAGAGGGTATGCTTTCAATGCCTTGCAAAGGATGTTCTCCCCTCACCCTTTCCTGATACTATCCCACGCAGCCAGTGCTGCCAGGCTTCTGGCATGGCTTAGGGGCAGGCAGATAAATGGTGAGAAGGATATTATGTACTCCCCACCGGAGCTGAAAATTCAGCTGAGGGAGTCATAAGTGCAGTGTACTGTTAAGTAAAGGTAGAGGGTGGGGAATAATTGGATGCAAGTGGACAGATGTAATTCAGTCACCATTATAAAGTCATACATTTTGTGCTTATCTTTATGTATCTATTAGAAATTATCGTGCCACATTTATAATTAAAGCTTCCAGTGTAAATTTTGCAAACTGTAGTTACACCTCTCTGCTGATGCCAGTGGAAAAGGTTGGTGAGAATAGCATGCATGCTCAAGATTTTTAATATGGTTTATATGAATATATATCACAGTCACTGCTTCTCTGTTTTATCCCAGAATTTATGGAAGTTTATCCAACACAATTAACTCATCATTGCAACAAGAAAATATCACAACATCAGGAAATATTGATGCTTATTTATTTGAAGCTTCAGATAGAATTGATTCATCAGCCTCCAAACACACCTACACAGTAGAAAAGGAAAATCAACACCTATCTCTTCATGACACAAATGGAGATTTAATGGAAAAGCAGCACAATCATAAAGGTATAGAAAATCAAAATTTTTCCCTAGCCCTACTGATCAAAAATGTAGATAGTAATCCCTATCTCCCAATGAAGCTGTAGGTCATGCGTAAGTGTTGTTGTCATATTACCGAGACTAGCTTTCAATTCCAGATTTATTAACTGATTTTTAATTCAGCTGCCATGGTGATGTTTGAACCCCTGTCCCAGACATTCACCTAGGTCTCTGGATTACTAATCCAGCAACACTGCCACTATACAACTGTCTTCCCTCTTAAATTCATTTATTTATAATTTTGCTTTTTGGAACGAGCTGGAATTGGTTATTCATGTTTTTCGACAGTTTTCAAACAGCAATTTCTGACCACTGATCTATTTAAAAGGTATTCAAGACTTGCTTTATCCTGGAATTTATAAATTTTAGCTTACCCCTTTGACACTGCAATCTGTGCATATTCACACACTCAATGGAGTCCTCAGCTACACAGTAGAGTTCTATCTTCTGCCCCCTTCTTCCAATTCTGCAATGGAGCTTTTCTCAGCGATCTCCCTCTGTGTTTTTACTTCACATGCTTTCATTCAAATCACAAGGCTGCTCCTTTAATTTCCCAGCTTTTGAATTTGTGCTGCAGCTTTTCAGAGGTTCTGGGTTTTTCCAAGAGCTACCATCGTGTTGTTGGGTGTTGGATACTGTTGTATGGGTTTTAATGAAGTCTTTGTAGTTTAAAGTAGGTTACCTGAATGTATTTATTAACGACAAGAATTATGAATATATACAGTAAAGGGTTCAAGCTAGCAGTTTGTGCACAAGACTCTGTCCCAACAGTGCAATCCCTCGGTGCAACTTATGTCTTCGCTTAATCATTATGTGTCAGTTCCACTTTAACCCTATATATGCCCGACAGTTTTACTATAATCAAAAAAGTGATGGCACTCACTGCTGATTTCAAAGAAAACTGCCCAACATAGATCTCACAAGCTCTGATATTTATGTCCTTCTGGTGCTAGCTTTAGGAGATCTCTGGCATCCAACAACATTGATGCAATGCAGCAGACTAAAGCAGCTGATCCCATTGAAGAATTCTCATTGACAGCAATCTATTTTATAATTTTACAGGAAGTGAAATATAGATACATAGGGAGAAGCAAATTGTAAACATACTTTAAATTTATTATTTTAAAAATGTATGCAATTTTTAATCATCGAATGGAGAAATTTCCTATTCTACAAATGTATTAGTTTTTAGAGTTAGAGAGATTGTTCTGCAGTAATTAAGAATTTAGTAAGCTTTTAAAATCCCATTTTCAGCTTATTCTGCATGATGTGACTTTTTCAAAGGCTTTTGCAGAGAGAATAGTAACAAAAAAAAGTGGAGATTCGTGTCAATTCAGTGATTTCTAATGGACTATCCTCTACAAGGACTTCAACGCATCCTATGTTGGTAGACGGAATCACTGGCCGCAACTTCTGGATTTCCACTTTTAACTCCGCATTGTGATTGCCAGATGTTGTGTCAGTTTTACAGAATGCTGATAGTGAACACTGACAGTTTCACCATCATAACTGCAAAATGCAGGCCAACATATCTTCAATATTAGCTGCTTGTGTTAGCTAACATAGAATAATCATAATGTTTCCTATCCAAAGGATTTGTGTATTCCAGACCTGAACTGAAAGTTAACTACTACCAACAGGTATTGCCATGAGAACATATGCAAAGAACAGGATATAAAACATTATTTAAGTAAATTAAGTGCACAATGTCTCCTGCCTAGACCGGACAAAAAAATCCTCAGCCTTATTTTCAAATAGTGATAATGTATTTCATTTGTGTCAGTGAAATATACACCTATTGTAATCCTCAAAATATTTTTTAATGCTTGGTCTTGGCCTTTTCTTCCAGCTTGTTTGTAGCCAATTCCACAAACAGCTTTAAAACATTTTTTTTCCAAATGCCTGTCCTGATTCTCATTTTGGTTTCACCCTTGGCTTAGTAATAGTTTTCCTGGATCATTCACCTTGTAATTCATACTCAAGTTATGCAAAATTGTTTTAATTTTTTAAGTAAGCTAATATCAAATTGTGTAACAATGTTGCACGAACAGCTTATTTTAAAGAAAAGCAAAATACTACAGATGCTGGAAAACTGAAATAAAAACACAAAATGCTGAAAATACTCCACAGGTCAGGGATCTGCAGAGAGAGGAACAGATTTAGTATTTCAGATTGATGACCTTTCATTGGAACCCAGTTTTAACAGTAATTGACTATTATAATTATTGCTGTACTAATTTGGTGCTGTTTAATTGTCTCAAATATTAGAAATGTGGCTTATTGGTACATAATATTGTTGGTTTAATGCCTTTATGTTTTTAAATTAGTTCTAGAACTCTTATATATCTCTACAATATATAATTGTTTTTCTCCAAACTTTACAGATTCCTCAACAACTGACAGGAATGCTTCAGTTTCAAACTCTCTGCCTCAGAATGAACAAATGAAAGGAAACCAATGTGGTGGAAGGCTGAATACAGTCTTTCCCGATTGTGACAGTCGTTCATCCAGCAGACACGGATTTGTAAACCAAATCCCTGATAGAACAGACACTGTTACTTCTATATTGCCATCTCAGAGGATTTCAGTGTTTTCAAATGTTGCACTTGAAGACCCTGCTTCTACATTGCAAATTTCAGAAGAATTCAACCATAAGCTGCGGGTAGACAGTTCAAAAGACAGAAAGAACATTGGCCTCACTTCCAAACCATCTAATGTAAGATTTGAAAAAGAGGATCTTATAATAAATTAAGTCCTAGTATCAATTTTCCATATTTTGTTGTTAAAGTAGCTAAACTCGCACAGTGCTGTGTCTCTCGGGAATGTTATATAGACAGGCTGGTCTCCTATTTTTTAGACTCAGTGATTTGGTTAATGTTATGATACTACTCAGATGTTCAAAATAGATTACTGTTCCATTATTGCAAGCTCGAGGAATGATTCAGAGCATATAATAAGTGCCAAGTGATACATGATATTAAAGCATATTAACTTGCACAAAGGCATTGCAAGATAACAGAAAGTAATAGCAAGTCTCAGTGGATGTTTTTCAGATTGAGAGGATGTTATTGCTGTGTTCCAGTGATCTGTGCTGAGACCTCTCTTGATTTCCATTTATTTACATCAACTGTGACTAAGCACAAAGGAAGTGGTATCAAACTTTGATACCAAATTAGGAAACATGACAAACCTTGAAGGAGGATGTACAGGCTTCCGCGGAGTGTGCACACAGATAGTAATAGGAATCTTCCCAAAATGGAGAGTGTTGGCTCAGGTCAGTAAACCAGTGTGAAGCTCACAGCTGACTTTTCTCAGCCATATTGAACAACCCTCTGTGAAATTTCAAAGGGGAGGTGAGATTTACACCGTCAGCTGGAGCCGGCAATGCTAGGAATCCCAAGATTGAGGTACCATAGATAAAGGGCGATTTAAATAAAAGGCCGTCCCCACATTGACAGGGAAACCCCCCCCTCCCCTCCTCGGACATTGAGACACCCCATGGAGAAGGGCAACTGCCTGGAGGCCATACTTATCTATACACGCCCCCCCGCCCCCGGACTGTTTATCATTTTTGAAAGCCTGTAGTGATTCATGCAAATTTGAAGTTTCGCCGGCTAGGTGGTTATGATGAGGGCGGAAGTAGTAGCATGAAGCCCGCTGCTGTAACGTTGATTCACGCACCCTTCTCGGGTGTCTACCTGATTACATCACTGGCAGGGGATGGGGAAGATCTCATTTTGAGATCTCATCAGTGCACATTTTTGGCTTTTACATAAGATTTAGTGGTCATGATGGGACTTTTTCCCACAGTCGGGTGATAGATCGTGGACCATAATTTGATGGAGACAGATGTGACATATATTTTAGAAAAAGAACACAGTGCTCAGTTACAATGTAAGAATTCTAAAAGCTCAGTTTATACACAGACCCGAAACAACTAAAATAGAATTCTGGGATTTATAAATGTGATAGGAATATAAAAGTAAGAATGTGAAGTTGGAAAAGTGTGCATGCATTTCTGGTCACCGTATTTGTAGCAAGTATTTTAGAGATATGAATATGATGCAAACAAATTATTAGAATAACACCAGGAATGAGAGGCTACAGTTAGAAATAAACAGTTGAAAAATTGAGGCTTTTTTGCTGAAACAAAGAAGAAAAACAAAGAAAAATTTTGCAAAAGATTTATCAGGAAAAATAGTGCAAGATTGTTCCTGTTAGTTGGTGAACGAGTAACAAGGGAACACATATTCAGGATTATCATTTGAATAATGAGGGAGTGGAAGTTAGAATAAAGTGTTATTAGACCATGGTACACTTTACCACAATGTTTATTAACATGAACGTGTAACAACTTGTAATGAAACGGAATAATTTTTTGAATAGGAAGGTGACAAAACATCAAGGGAAGTATGAAAAATTGGACTAGAGGAAATAGCACCATTTGAAGGACCCGTGCCAGAGCAATGGTTAAATGTGTTGTTATATCACTTTCGCTAACTTTTTAAAGCTAGAAATAGAGCAGTGCTAGTTCCTTCCTAAACTTGTTGATCTGTTCCATTTGATTAAAAATATATGCTGCTATCTTCTAATCTTGTCCCCATAAATTCAAAGAATTATTCCTTTCATTATGTAACTATTATACAAGCAATCTTTGTATTTTAAATATATATTTTATTCGGTGGGTGGATGTGTCCTTTTGTGTACCCAGGTGATCGACTTAGACTGCACTATGACCAAGTAAGATGACAACCTACTTATGCAAATAACTTGCTCAAAATAGAAAAAGACAAAGTGTGTGGTTCTGCAGAGCAGTGATCAGAATCCTTCTCAAATAAGTCTCCTGTGCTCATATGCATAGTCTCTCTTTCTCTGTCTTTTACCAGTTACTTTAAATCTGCCCTCAGGTTCTCAATTCTTAGGAATTTCTCCCTATCTATTCTGTCCAGACTCCTTATAGTTTTGAATACTTCTGTCAAGTCTCCTCTCAACCCTCTTTGCTTCGAGGAGAATAGACCAACTTCTCCAATTAATCTAAGTAACTGACGTTCCTCATCCCTGGAACTATTGTCGTGAATCTATTCAGCACTCTTCCTGATGCCTTCACATTCTTCCTAAATTAAAGTGCCCAGAACTAGGTGTAGTACTTCAATTGAGGCTGACTCAGTGTTTTATATCGGTTAACATAAACTTACTTGCTTTTGCACTCTATGCCCCTGTTGATAATGCCCAGGACACTATATACTTCATTAACTGATCTCTCAACCTGCCCTGTCCTCAGTGATTTATGCACATATATACTCAGATTCCTCTGTTCCTGCACTTCCTTTAGAACTGTACCCTTTATTTTACAATGTTTCTCCGTGTTGTCCTTACAAAAATGAATCACTTCACACTTCTCTATATTAAATTTCATCTGCCGCTCGTCAGCCCATTCAACTACCCTGCCTAAGTTCTTATACCATCCTCCACATGGTTCACAATACTTCCAAGTTTTGTATTGTCTGCTAATTTTGAAATTTGTGCCTTGTCTAGGTCATTAGTATATATCTGGAAGAGCAGGAGTCCTAACACCAACACCTTCCAGTTCAGAAAACAGCCCACTCTGTGTCATTTTATGTTTGTGTTGCCACTGTCCCTTTTGTTCCAACCGTCTATGCAGCTATTGTATGAAATTTGGAAGCACACCACATCAACAACATTACCCACATCAACCCTCTCTGTTACCACTTCAAAAAGCACAAGCACATTGGTTAAACATGATTCACCCATATCAAATCTTTGCTGATTTTCCTTACTTAACAAGCATTTGCAGGTGACTACTGATTTTGTCTCAAATTATAATTTCTAAAAGCAGCTTCCCCACTGACCTCCTGTGATTTTTAGACTTTACACACTTCTTTGTACAAGGGTGTAACATTTGAAAATTTTCAATCCTCTGCTACCATCTCTAAGGAAGATTGGAAAATTATGGCCAATTCCTCCACAATTTCCACTCTCATTTCCTCCCTTTCCTTGGATAAATCTCATCCAGTCCTGGTGTCTTATCAACGTTAAGTACAGATATCAAATATCTCCTCCTTATCAATTTTAAACCCTTCAAGTATCTGAAGTATCTCTTTTACCATGACTCGGACAGCATCTTTTTCCATGCCCCCTGTCTCCATACATAAATCTCTTTTTGGTCCCTAAATGGCCCTTCTCTTCCTATCACTCTTATACACCTACAGAAGACTTTTGAATTCACTTTTATGTTAGCTGTCAGTTTCTTCGCATGCTTTCTCTTTGCTTCCCTTTTTGCTTTTTCATTTCCACTATGAATATTTATATATTCAGTTTGGTTCATGTTTGTATTATCCACCTGACATCCATCATAAATATATTTTCTTGATTTATCATTATCTCTATCTCTCCTGTCTTCCAGAGAGCTCTGGATTTATTTGCCGTGCTTTTCCCGTTAGTGGGAATATGCCTTGACTCTGCTCAAATTATTTATTTAAAGGCAATCCACTGTTTAGTTTTACTGGCCAACCTTTGATTTTAATTTATCTGGGGTCAGATTTATTCTTAACCCATTGAAGATGGTTTTTCCTCAGTTAATTATTCTTACTCTGGATTGTCTGTCCTCTTTTCCACAACTTACCTAAGCCTTATGTTGCAATGATCAGTGTTCCATAAATGTTCCCCCATTGACACATGGACCAACTCACTCCCAAACATACTTCCTTGGACTGGAAACATACTACTGTCTAGAATTCTCCTGGAATTGTTGCCCCTCTCTGATCTTTACACTACTACTATCCCAATCTATATCCAGATAATTAAAGAGCATCATTATAACTTCACTATAATTATTGCACTTCTCTGTAATTTCCTTCCAAGTTTGTTTCTGTACAACTTTCCCACAGGTAGGTGGTCCATAGACTTCTATAAATGCAAGTCCTTTCTTAAAACATATTAATTTACTATGTTATAGTGGAGACAGATAATTGCCAATAGATAATAATTCTTTTTATGACTTATGTACATTTAACTTTTTAAAACTGATGAAGAACCATTATGAGTAAATAACCAGTGCGTGATGAAAAGTAAATGGAAATGTATAGCAATTGTTGATAATTGCAGGTAAATGGTAACTAGATTCCTTTAGTTAAAGAACGTGCGCTGGTACTGATATGATGGGCCAAGTGAATTTTTGTTCTGTAACTTCTTCATTTTTATAAGGCAACGCAAATGTTTTTGAAATAATTTGTTTCAATCTTTATAGGAATTGCACGAGATCGCTCATTGTCAAGATATTGATCCTAACCAGTACCTGGGTTTGAAAGGTTTCTTCACCTTGCAAATGGATCCTGATCAAATTGCTGTAGAACCCTTTGCAAAACGAGTGATCAATGATGTACAACACACATCAGAAATGCTTCTCATAGGTACGACATCCTATATTTATATAAAATCAGGCAGGATTCAGCTTGGCTGTAATTACCAGTTATTTCAGTGAATGTACAGTATCTGAAAGTCAGTTGTAACTAAAATAGAATTCAATTTTTCCACTGCATGTTAAAATCTTTCAGGAAATGTGGACAGTAAATACAGTGACACAGTTGGTCAGAATACTGTCTTCTTGAATTGGTTTTGAACTCAGCCAAGTTTGATTGAAAGAAAGTGGGGATTGTTAAATGCCAACATGGAAGTGTCTCAATTATCTAAATTTAGATCCAAAGCTGCCTGGATCTAACTATCAATAATTCAGCAGTAATTGTCAATTTTATTTAGGGATTAACAAACAAACAAAGAACAATACAGCACAGGAACAGGCCCTTCGGCCCTCCAAGCCCGCGCCGCTCCCCGGTCCAGGATTGAATCCTGAATCCAGGATCCCCGCCCAATTTTCCAGCCTATCTACATACCAATATCCTATCCACCGAGCTGTCCCTCACAGCTACGATGCTTTGTTCATTACAACCTATTAACTTACCCCCACCCCCCCATTCCAGACCATGTGATCTCCAGGGAGAGGCGAAAACCCAGAGTGAAAAACCCCAGGGCCAATATGGGGAAAAAAAAATCTGGGAAATTCCTCTCCGACCCCCTGAGGCGATCGAAACGAGTCCAGGAGATCACAATGGCCCCGATCGGAAAATGCTTCCCAACCCTAGTCATTTCCACTTCCACGAACACCATATGAATCCCCTGCCCCCGAGACAGGTTCCCAACTATCCGCAGTCTCACTCTGTACTGGCACCAGCAAGATGATCGTAGAATGAAGCCTTGAAACGAGAAACCAGGAACAATTAGCCCGCGCCGCTCCCTGGTCCAAACTAGATCACTCTTTTGTATCCCTCCATTCCCACTCCGTTCATATAGCTGTCTAGATAAGTCTTAAACGTTCCCAGTGTGTCCGCCTCCACCACCTTGCCCGGCAACACATTCCAGGCCCCCACGACCCTCTGTGTGAAATATGTCCTTCTGATATCTGTGTTAAACCTCCCCCCCTTCACCTTGAACCTATGACCCCTCGTGAACGTCACCACCGACCCGGGGAAAAGCTTCCCACCGTTCACCCTATCTATGCCTTTCATAATTTTATACACCTCTATTAAGTCTCCCCTCATCCTCCGTCTTTCCAAGGAGAACAACCCCAGTTTCCCCAATCTCTCCTCATAACCAAGCCCCTCCATACCAGGCAACATCCTGGTAAACCTCCTCTGTACTCTCTCCAAAGCCTCCACGTCCTTCTGGTAGTGTGGCGACCAGAACTGGACGCAGTATTCCAAATGCGGCCGAACCAACGTTCTATACATCTGCAACATCAGACCCCAACTTTTATACTCTATGCCCCGTCCTATAAAGGCAAGCATGCCATATGCCTTCTTCACCACCTTCTCCACCTGTGACGTCACCTTCAAAGATCTGTGGACTTGCACACCCAGGTCCCTCTGCGTCTCTACACCCTTTATGGTTCTTCCATTTATCGTGTAGCTCCTCCCTACATTATTCCCACCAAAATGCATCACTTCGCATTTATCAGGATTGAACTCCATCTTCGCATTTATCAGGATTGAACTCCATCTTCGCATTTATCAGGATTGAACTCCATTAATCGGGTAGATTTTCATCTCTACTGCCTGGAGAGGAAAATCTAACAGGGGGATGCTATGTATTAACAAAATCAGCGAGAATTCCTTTCAATTAATATTAATGGGAGGAAAATTTGACAGGTTCTGTAAAGAGCTTGAAATCTTCCACCTTCAGATTTCCTTTGTGTTCCACTGAGATGCTCCTTAATATCTAGATAGTAAAGACAAAAATCTACCCCATGGAGTTCATAAAAGTGAATATCACACCAATATTTAGGGATATCCTTCTGAAATTATGAAAGCATATTGTTTCGGCAGTATGAAGAGAGTTTTGACTTGTATTTAGGCTGTGGTGCATACAAGTGGGTGAAGTTGGAGGAAACAAAAGGTTACATGTTAGATATGATTAAGTCATAAACCCATTTTTTATGAATGGTTTTATAATTTGTTACACATATCACATGGAGGAAACTTTCCCTTGCTTGAATGCAGACATCTAGAAATTGCTGTTGTAGATGGTGGATAGGTTTTGGGGAGGCAGGAGTTGAGTTACTCACGACAAAATTCCCAGCCTCTGATTTGCTCTTGTAGCCACAGTATTTATTTTGCTAATCCTGTTCAATTTCTTGCCAGTGGTAACTCCCAGGATGTTGATGGTGGGGGATTCAGCTAAGGTAATGCATTTGAATGTCATGGGGAGATGGCTAATATCTCTCTCATGTTGGAGATAATCTTTGCCTGGCACTTGTGTGGCACAAATGTTGCTTGCCATCTATTAGCCTAAACCTGAATGTTGTTCAGGTCTTGCTACAGGGGAGCATGGACTGCTTCGTTATTTGAGGAGTTATGAATGCCACTGAACATGGTGCAATCAACATCAAATGTCCCCCAATTCTGATTGTATGATGGGAAGAAGGACAGTGCTACAGCAGCTGAAAGATGGGCGGGGCTAAAACACTACCCTAAGGAGCTCTTGCAGCTCAGCCCTGGGACTGAGATTATTGGTGTTCAACAACCACACCATCTTCCTTTGTGTTTGGTATGACTCCAACCAACTGAAGGGTTTCCCCCCTGATTTCCAATTTTGCCAGTGCTTTGAGATGCCACATTCAGTCAAATGCTGCTTTGATGTTAGAGGCAGTCACTCTCACCTCACCTTTTAAATTCAGCTCTTTTGTCCATGGTTGAACTACAGTTGCAATGAGGTCAGGAGCTGAGTGATCGTATTGAGCAAATGTTCTGGCCCTATTTGGGAGGTTTCAAAAATTGGGCCCAAGCCATTTGCTCACTATGCAAGCTTGGTGTTGAAATCGGGTGCATCAAAGACATCCTGTGGCATAACGGCAACCCTAACAGATAATTTTGTGCTGTATTTCACATATGCTCACGAATGGGCCTAACGCTGTCACTTTCCCTGAAAAGCGTCCCATCCATCTCAGATTACCCTGGAGGGCATAATATCTCAAAAATGTGAGCAGCAGGTGAAGCTAGCTGTTTCACACTGCTATCATGTAGTAACAACACAAGTGATATTCACCACTTACAGGATGCTGCTATCAAGCCAAAATATGTTCTGCCTATCACATAAAACAGTAATGTGGTCTTTGAATTTCAGTGTCAGTGTGATGCTAGGTATGTATGCCATAACATCCCAAAGACTGGTGGATCGTTTCAAACAACATGTCCCTTCTGCTCTTCACAATTGGGAAAGTACAGACCATACCCAACCAGCTCATGCATGCAAAACACAGTGTTCAATACTGGATGTGATTTCACAATTAGGCAACATTTGCTGAGTAATCCTGTGTGCTAAAAATTACACTGACAACCAAGTTTAGATTGTCTGTTGGGCTCGCAGTGTGGCATATTATCCTGATGAGAACAAGATGATAAACTTTGACAAAATGTATTTTTCAACAATGTTTAAATGAGTGGGTTTTATATTTTCAGTTTCTTCTCATACCCCTGATTGACTTGTATCTGTGATTTTGCAGACATCCTTTCGTGTGCCTTTCCCCTTGTAGAATTTCTAGAGCTAATGTTTCCTCTCTGTTTCATTTTTAATTTGTTAATCCATTTATTGTTAGTTTACCTCATAGCTTGTTCAGTTTGGGTATGTATTAGTCCAGCAAGGCCAGTATTATTCTTTTACAGGGTTCCACTTAACCTCTTTTGAAATGTTAATAAAAAACCATCTACCAATCCATTTGTTCCAATTAGATGTTCATTTTTTTAAATGACTTTTTAAAAGCTGTAAAATTGGGTCCCAGTCATTGATATGTTTCCCAGATAAAGTCAGTTGATCACTCTGTCGACAATGTTCCTGAGGAGTGCTACAACTGCCACCACTAAGTATATGGATCACTTACAAATACCATGTTAAAATGAACACTTTATCTTATGGCTGTTCTTGAACATGGAATCATGGAGCAGTCATGCATTTCATTTAACAACTTATTGTGCTGCGTTCATTTTCATCCATTGCCACGAACAGATTATTGTTGTAAATCAGCAAAAGTTTCAAATCATTTATAGTTTCTCTTTACTAACCAGAAATTCACATATGTCCTCTGATTTTTCAGTTTGAAAAAACTGAAGGCTCTTGTTAAATGATTTGTTGGTACTATTTTGTAGCACTGAAGCTGCGGGGATATGCCGCATCAGGCAAGGGAAAGGGCTGCCAGATTCAGTGAGCTATTTTGGAGGCACCTGTCACACTGGAGTCTGGACAAGAGGCCATGTTTCTGTGTGGAGGTGGGGTGGGTGGGGGTGGTTAGTGGCAGGAGTCCCTCTAGAAGTGCCTTTAGTCCGGGAGCATGTTGCCGGAGAGGTGAGTGCCTGATTCTGGCCCTGAGGACATGAGAACAATGCTAAGAAAGGCTTACAGGCTTCAAATATGTGGTCAAAGTGAGTGAATGCATCTTCACATTGCATCTCATCCTCATTACACACCACCCTCTCACACTACGCAATGCACTGCACTCACCCAGCATGTCTCATTGGTTCTCAAAACTCATGCGTAATGTTCAGAAACTCCATTTCAGTCACACAAGCCTACCAATGCTACAAGCCTCACACTCACCTCTCCAGCTATTTAGTTGGGGATTTGAGTATAAGGATAGGGATGTTGTGCTGCAATTATATAGGGCATTGATGAGGCCACACCTGGAGTATTGTGTGCAGCTTTGGTGTCTTGGGTCTCTCTCTCTCTCTCTCTCTCGGTGTGTGTGTCTCTCTCTCTCTCTCTCGGTGTGTGTCTCTCTCTCTCGGTGTGTCTCTCTCCCGGTGTGTGTCTCTCTCTCACTCTCTCGGTGTGTCTCTCTCTCACTCTCTCGGTGTGTCTCTCTCTCTCTCTCTCGGTGTGTGTCTCTCTCAGTGTGTGTCTCTCTCTCTCGGTGTGTGTCTTGGGGAAATGACCAAAGCATGTTACCAATCACTGACATTCTTCCCTCAGTCTTGCAAGAGAAGCTGGCCCATTACACCAGACCCATAGAACTGTCAGAGGGCGGTTACCAATCCATCCCTTGAGCCCCATCAAGGAGATGGTGCGCCACATCATTGTGACAGCATCCTGTAGAATCCCCTCACAACTCTCACCCAACCCGTTCCTTCTGTTTTTATGCTTTAATCTACCTAAGAACTAGTGTCAGGGCAGCTTCAACATGGCCAGGAGGAAGAGCAGCTCCACACCAGCGATGAGGAGGCACTGCTCTTTCTCTGCCGCTTCCCAACCACTAGCTCTTGATATTGGAACTTTAGAGGCCAGTATAAAGTTGGAACCTGCATGCAGTGTGTTACTGGACATGTATGGATAACGGTCAGGCTTGAAGGATATAGAAAGAAAGGATTACTTTTACCAGCTCTTCAGAGGGTGAGTTGCAGCTACCTACTGTAGGAGACTCCAATGGAGGCTTTGATAAGACAATATACAGGAAAGAATGATGATGATGCATATTGAGATGCTTAGTGTATTGCCTGACCTCGCAGATAACCTCCTGTCACTGTCGAGGAGCTTGGAATCTGGCTTCATGTGGTAGAAGGCATTGTGCAGACCTGAGAACTCCTGAGTGGAAGTGGTGAGCAGCTTCATGACAGCACTGGTGGACCAATTATGACAGATTTTCTAATGGTCACTGCCTCAGCTTCTGCTGCAGCACAGCCAGAGGCCACCCAACATCTCAGTGCTACAGTGAAAACTCAGATCAAGATCATGGGACCCTTGTTTGTAGGTTTGCAGCTCAGTTTACTGTCATTGTGGTGACAAATCTCAATGCTCAAAGGGACATGCAGTCTCTCAAGACAGCCCAGCCATCTTTCCTTCTACAGACTAGTGGAATTGTAAAGATGCTGTCTAGAGAGAGTGACACCACTGAGCACAAATTGACTGCCCTATTTCAGGATGAAAGCATTCATGCTCCTGCAAGTGCCATAGCCAGCTAGCCAGGCTGCCGCTGCACATGCCACGATGGAGCAATCCAAAGCTTGGTCCTCAAGGCCTTAGGCTGCTTGAAGTATCTTGAAAAGCCATCTGCAGATTCACCTTTTGAAACCCAGCAGTCTTCCAAAAGCCTTGATGCAACCAGAGGGATAGCTCTTGGTTGGAGCAATCGGTCAGGCAAAAGCACCCATAAGATAATGCACATGGTGTACAACTGGATGATTTATTGGATAACAATGTTATATGAAGGTTTTTGTTGGTGGCTTTTATTGTTGGATGTTGGCCTAGCGGGCATTGTGATGAGGAGTCTGAAATAGATGTGATAATGAAGAATGCCCGGTTCATGTTGGGATGGTGAAACAACGTCTTATAATGGCTCTCTCACAGTGGAACAATTGCACCCATAGATATGTCACCACAACATTGAATTTCACACCCATGGGGGGGGGGGAGGGGGGTGATTCTTTGACCCTGCCGAGCGTTAGTAGATCGCACTGGTCATGGAGGCATGCAAGCCTAAAGATCTGTTTCATGCCTGCTGTCAAATCTTCCTGCCCCCTTTCTAATTGCATGAACCAGTTTATGCGAATCCAATGAGCATATTTAAAGTAGCATTTAAATATGCATAGCCCATTCAAATCCCAGCACACAGAGTTCACCGGCTTCCAGGCACAGCGCAATAACGGCGAGAATCACTACTGGTCACCACGAGAGGAGACCTGGCACGATGGACATGTGGGGGGCTCGGAGGCTGCTGAAGCCCCCGGATGGTGCATGTTGGGCAGTGTCCACCTTGTGGGGCCAGCCTAGCACATAGGTAGTGCCCGTCAGTGGCCACCAGACAGCCCAGAAGTGCCAGTTGGGCACTGGCAGTGCGCCAGGGCAGTGCCAAGGGGGTGGGGGCCATGACAGCGTCTATGCAGGGGATCTGACAAGTGGGGTAGTTCAGGGTTGGATCGTGAAGGCTGTCTTAACGGGTAAGTTGAGGTCCTGATGGGGTGACATGTCTGGGGTGGGCAGGGGACATGTTAAGGGTCAGGAGGGAGAACCCATCAGGAGGACCCCAATATTGGCAACCTGAGTCATGGAGGAGGTGGAGGAACATGCCGCTGATGAGGGCGCGGGTTGGGACAGATCCCGATGTCCGTGGGGTAAGGGAGGGGTCTCCCAGTGCACTGGGGCACACTTGCAAAAATGGCACCCGAGCGCTCAGAAGTTGGGTTCACCAGCGTGTTTCGGCCCTACCTCCTCCTCCTTGAAATCCTCCTACCTCCTCCTCCTCCCCCCCGCCACCCCCCCACCCCCACCAGTATTGGTGCTAAGCTCCGAACTCTACAAAAAAGTGACCGAGTACGTGAGGATTGCAGTGCAGCGCGCCGGGGAGACCAGCGCAGATCACTCTATTATTCTCTCTGTTATGGCATATGAATTTTTTTCAGAGAATTCTGCCCATGGTTTCCTGAATAGATTGAATATTCTAGTTAGGAAGTTAGAACAAACCTGAAGAAATCTCTCTGTACAGCAGATTCAGAAATATGCCTTTGATGAAACCTCCTTGCATGAATAATATTCAAAAAGAATCATGCTACACAGCAATTCAAAATGTATGCCTCAACCTTTCAATTCATATTAGTTGTAGAGGAAGAGTACTGAGAAACCTAATGGCTTCTATTACATCTTGATGTCAAGCTGTAATCCCTTGGAATACTCAAACTACATTTTCTCTCCTTCAGGAGACTAAATTCAACTTTGCAAAAGTTTCTTGGACATTAGGGTGATATAGAGGAATTTCCATCTCTTGCTTTGAGAAGCGGTTGATCAATCAAGTTGAATGTACAATTTAATAATGAACCATATCAGAATTGTGCTCCCATCTTAAATTTTGACCGTTTAGTTCCAAACTATTACCACCTAATTAAAAAGTTTATTTGGAGGAACTTCCTAGTATCAGTTATAAATGGATTACTGCTGAACCGTAAGTAAAGCAATGGGATCTCAGTTCTCGAACTTGTTGCTTTTACAGGTTTTCATTCTCAGGAAGACTAGAAGCTTAGTGACTGCATACTGATCTTTATTTCCTATTGATGGAATATCAGCCCTCAAAATCCTGTCCCTTATCGACCTCATTCCTTTGCCTTCCACTCTTCCATCAGTTTAAATCTTTTCCAGGGAAAAGCGATCATCAATCCTAGTTGAACTCCCACAGCAAGAGGTTGTCAATGGTTGTCCATTCAACACAATTGAAACATAAGTATCATCCATTAATAGTGATGAACAAGATGCCAATTTTGTACTGATTCGATTGAATGTGGGTGTAAATGCAATTGACAACATGCTTTAATTAGTACAACGTTTGATTTCAATATCTGTTGATCATTTTATTTCCAAGTCAAGCAGGACCTATTTATTTATTTTGATTCATTTAAGGGATGTGGGCTTCGCTGGCTAGACCAGCATTCATTGTCCATCCCTAAGTACCTTGAGAAGGTGGTGGTGAGCTGCCTTCTTGAACCACTGCAATCCATGTGGTGTAGTACAGTTACAGTGCTGACAAGGAGGGAGCTCCAGGATTTTGACCCAATGACAGTGAGGGAATGGCAATATATTTATAAGTCAGGATGGTGAGTGGCTTGGAGGATACCATCCAAATGGTGGTATTCCATATATCTGCTGCTCTTGTTCTTCCATATGGCCATGAGTTTGGAAGATGCTGTTGAAGGAACCTTTATTAGTTCCTGCAGTGAATCTTGTAGATGGTGCACACTGCTGCCACTGTGCCATTCAAGTGGGCTGCTTTGTCCTGGAGAGGTCAAGCTTCTTGAGTGTTGTTGGAGCTGCATCTATCCAGGCAAGCAGAGAGTCTGCCTTGTAGATGGTGGAGAGACTTTGGAGAGTCAGAAAGTGGGATACTCACTACAGGATTCACAGCTTCTGATCTGCTCTTGTAGCCACAGTATTGACTTTCTGGTCAATGGTAACCCCCAGTATGTTGATAGTTGAGGAGTCAGTGATAGTAATGCCATTGAATGTTAAAGACGATAGTTAGATTCTCTCTTGTTGGAGATGGTCATTGCCTGGCACTTGTGTGGCACAAATGTTACTTGCCGCTTGTTAACCTAAGCCTGGATTTTATCCAGATCATGTTGCATTTGGGCATGGAGTGCTTCAGTACCTGAGAAATCACAAATGGTGCTGAACATTGTGCAATCCCCACTTCTAATCTTATAATGGAAGGAAGGCCATTGATGAACCAACTGAAGATGGTTGGGCCTAGGGCACCACCCCCACCCCCTCCAAGGAACTCTTGCTAGGATGTCCTGGAGCTGAGATGACTGACCTCCAACAATTAAAACAATCTTTCTTTGTGCTAGGTATGACTCCAACCAGTGTTGTTGTCCCCGATTCCCATTGACTCCAATTTTATTAGAGCTCCTTGATGCCACACTCACTCAAATGCAGCCTTGATGTCAAGGGCAGTCACTCTTGCCTCACCTCTGGCATTCAGTTTTTTTGCCCATGTTTGAACAAAGGCTGTATTGAAATCAGGAGCTGAATGGCAGAACCCATCCTGATTGTCAGTGATCACTTTACTGGTGATTGAGAGTAGCATGGTGGGGCAGTGATTGGCTGTGTTGGATTTGTCCTACTTTTTGTGTACTGGACATACCTGGGCAATTTTCCACATTGCTGGGTATATGCCATTGTTGGAGCTGTACTAAAACAACTTGGCTAGGGGTGTCGCAAATTCTGGAGCACAGGTCTTCAGTACCATTGCTAAGATATTGTCAAGGCCCATAGCCTTTGCAGTGTTCAGTGCTTTCAGCCGTTTCTTGATATCATGTGGAGTGAATCGAATTGGCTGAAGTCCGGCATCCGTGATGCTGGGGACCACTGGAGGAGGCCTACGTGGATCAGCCACTTGACACTTCTTGCTGAAGATTGTCTAGCAACTACTTCAGTCTTATCTTGAGTATCAATACTCTGATCCCACTCCTACTTATCTTGTGTAGTATGTTGAGAATAAATCATTGTCATAGAAATCATAGAAATCATCATAGAATCATACTTTTCTTCAGTGTTCACCAAGGAGAGGGGCCATGTTTTTCAGGAAGAGAAGGTGTTACAGGCTAATAGGCTGGAGGAAATAGATGTTCGGAGGGAGGATGTATTGGCAGTTTTGAATAAACTGAAGGTCGATAAGTCCCCTGGGCCTGATGAAATGTATCCTAGGATTCTTTGGGAGGCGAGGGATGAGATTGCAGAGCCTTTGGCTTTGATCTTTGGGTCCTCACTGTCCACGGGGATGGTGCCAGAGGACTGGAGAGTGGCAAATGTTGTTCCTCTGTTTAAGAAAGGGAATAGAAATGACCCTGGTAATTATAGACCGGTTAGTCTGACTTCGGTGGTTGGTAAATTGATGGAAAAGGTCCTTAGGGATGGGATTTACGACCATTTAGAAAGATGCGGATTAATCCGGGATAGTCAGCACGGATTTGTGAAGGGCAAATCGTGCCTCACAAATTTGATAGAATTTTTTGAGGAGGTAACTAGGTGTGTTGATGAAGGTAGGGCGGTTGATGTCATATACATGGATTTTAGTAAGGCGTTTGATAAGGTCACCCATGGTCGGCTTATGATGAAAGTAAGGAGGTGTGGGATAGAGGGAAAGTTGGCCGATTGGATAGGTAACTGGCTATCTGATCGAAGACAGAGGGTGGTGGTGGATGGAAAATTTTCGGACTGGAGGCAGGTTGCTAGCGGAGTGCCGCAGGGATCGGTGCTTGGTCCTCTGCTCTTTGTGATTTTTATTAATGACTTAGAGGAGGGGGGCTGAAGGGTGCATCAGTAAATTTGCTGATGACACCAAGATTGGTGGAGTAGTGGATGAGGTGGAGGGGTGTTGTAGGCTGCAAAGAGACATAGATAGGATGCAAAGCTGGGCTGAAAAATGGCAAATGGAGTTTAACCCTGATAAATGTGAGGTGATCCATTTTGGTAGGACAAATTTAAATGTAGATTACAGGGTCAAAGGTAGGGTTCTGAAGACTGTGGAGGAACAGAGAGATCTTGGGGGCCATATCCACAGATCTCTAAAGGTTGCCACTCAAGTGGATAGAGCTGTGAAGAATATAGTGTGTTAGCTTTTATTAACAGGGGGTTGGAGTTTAAGAGCCGTGGGGTTATGCTGCAACTGTACAGGACCTTGGTGAGACCGCATTTGGAATATTGCGTGCAGTTCTGGTCACCTCACTATAAGAAGGATGTGGAAGCGCTGGAAAGAGTGCAGAGGAGATTTACCAGGATGCTGCCTGGTTTGGAGTGTCGGTCTTATGAGGAAAGGTTGAGGGAGCTGGGGCTGTTCTCTCTGGAGCGGAGGAGATTGAGGGGAGACTTAATAGAGGTTTATAAAATGATGAAGGGGATAGATCGAGTGAACGTTCAAAGACTATTTCCTCGGGTGGATGGAGCTATTACAAGGGGGCATAACTATAGGGTTCATGGTGGGAGATATAGGAAGGATATCAGATATCAGTTCTTCACGCAGAGAGTGGTTGGGGTGTGGAATGGACTGCCTGCAGTGATAGTGGAGTCAGACACTTTAGGAACATTTAAGCGGTTATTGGATAGGCACATGGAGCACACCAGGATGGTAGGGAGTGGGATAGCTTGATCTTGGTTTCAGATGAAGGTCGGCACAACATCGTGGGCCGAAGGGCCTGTTCTGTGCTGTACTGTTCTATGTTCTATGTTCTAGAAACCCTACAGTACAGAAAGAGGCCATTCGGCCCATCGAGTCTGCACCGACCACAATCCCACCCAGGCCCTACCCCCATATTCCTACATATTTTACCCACTAATCTCTCTAACCTACGCATCTCAGGACACTAAGGGGCAATTTTAGCATGGCCAATCAACCTAACCCGCATATCTTTGGACTGTGGGAGGAAACCGGAGCACCCGGAGGAAACCCACGCAGACACGAGGAGAATGTGCAAACTCCACACAGACAGTGACCCAAGCCGGGAATCGAACCCAGGTCCCTGGAGCTGTGAAGCAGCAGTGGTAACCACTGTGCTACCGTGCCGCCCTTCATTGTATTGTGACTTTCATCTCCCCAGGATGTTATGTAACAGGGAATTACAGTCAATCGTTTTGATGTGTAGTAATTTGTTTTCTTATTTTGAGAGACTTAAGTGCTGTGGAGGAACAAAATGTTTTGGGACTCCATATGCACAAACCACAAAACATTAGCAGCTTGTACACAAAAAAAAATCAAAACGTCTGATGAAATATTGGCTTTTATCTCAGGAGTTGGCATACAAAATTCAGTTGTACAAAAGTGATATTCAGTTGTACAGAGTATTGGTCAGCCCTCATATTGAGTAATACATTGGTTTTGGTCACCAAAACTTAATGATACTGAGGCTTAAAAGGGTAAATGATAAAGGCAGGTTGCAGACACTGCCATTCAGCCCATCAACCCTGCCCACCTTTCAATATAATCATGGCTGATCGTCCACTTCAATGCTTCTTTCGCACACTATCCTCCTATCCCTTTATTTCATTGGCATTTAGAAATCTGTCAGTCTCTACTTTAAACAAACTGAGCTTTCACAGCCCTCTGGGCTAGAGAATTCCAAAGATTCGCAATGCTCTGAGTAGAAGGAATTATCTTCATCTCAGTTCAAAGTGGCTTCACCCTTATTTTGAAATTGTGTTTCCTGATTCTAGCCTCCCAACCAGGGTAAAACATTTTCCCTGCATCTACCCTGTCCATCCCTCTTGTAGCTTTCAATGAGATCACCTCTCATTCTTTCAAATTCTAGAGAACACAGCTATCCCAATCTCTCTTCATACAACAGCCCTGCCACCCAGGGAACAAGTCTGGTGAACCTTCACTGTGCTCCCTCTTTGGCAATAACATCCTTCTTAATGGTCTGATCAAGGATAAGGATAATCAAATTAGGTCAGTCACGATATTATTGAATGGTGGAGCAGACTGGTTGGGCCAAATGGCCTACTTCTGCCCCTACATCTTATGGTCTGATACAAATGAAGCAAGACTTTATTGAACGTGTTCTGAAAATCCAAGTATATTATGTCCATCAACTCACCTTGTTTAATTCTGTTAGTAATATCCTCAGAAAACTCGAACAGATTCATCAAACATGATTTCCTATTCATAAGACCATGTTGACTATGCCCAGTCATACGATTATTATCTAATTGTCCATTTATCACATCCTTTATAACATATTTCAGCTTTCTCCTCACTATTTCTTAAATAGTGGGGCAATAGTTGCTGCCTTCCAATCTGCAGGATTTGTTGATCTAATTAGAGTCATAGAGCCATAGAGGTATCCAGCATGGAAACAAGCCCTTCGGCCCAACTTGTCCATGCCGCCCTTTTTAAAGCCCCAAGCTAGTCCCAATTGCCCGCATTTGGCCTATATCGCTCTGTACCCAACTTACGTATGTAACTGTCTAAATGCTTTTTAAAAGACAAAATTGTACCCGCCTCTACTACTACCTCTGGCAGCTTGTTCCAGACATTCGCCACCCTCTGTGTGAAAAAAATGCCTCTCTGGACCCTTTTGTATCTCTCCCCTCTCACCTTAAAGCTATGCCCTCCAGTTTTAGACTCCCCTAGCTTTGGGAAAAGATATTGACTATCTACCTTATCTACACCCATCATTATTTTATAGACCTCTATAAGATCACCCCTAAGCCTTCAACACTCCAGAGAAAAAAATCCCAGTCTATCCAGCCTCTCATAACTCAAACCATCAAGTCCTGGTAGCATCCTAGTAAATCTTTTCTGCACTCTTTCTAGTTTAATAATATATTTTCTATAATAGGGTGACCAGAACTGTACACAGTATTCCAAGTGTGGCCTGACCAATGTCTTGTACAACTTCAACAAGACGTCCCAACTCCTGTATTCAATGTTCTGACCAATGAAACCAAGCATGCTGAATGTCTTCTTCACCACTCTGTCCACCTGTGACTCCACTTTCAAGGAGCTATGAACCTTTACCCCGAGATCACTTTGCTCTGTAACTCTCCCCAACGCCCTACCATTAACTGAGTAAGTCCTGCCCTGGCTCAAACTACCAAAATGCATCATCTCGCGTTTATCTAAATTAAACTCCATCTGCCATTCGTCAGCCCACTGGCCCAACTGATCAAGATCCCGTTGCAGTCCGAGATAACCTTCTTCACTGTCCACTATGCCACCAATCTTGGTGTCATTCTGCAAACTTAGTAACCATGCCTCCTAGATTCCCATCCAAATCATTAATATAAATGGCAAATAACAGTGGACCCAGCACTGATCCCTGAGGCACACTGCTGGTCACAAGCCTCCAGTTTGAAAAACAACCCCCTACAACACCCTCTGGCTTCTGTCGTCAAACCAATTTTGTATCCATTTAGCTACCTCATCCTGGATCCCGTGAGATTTAACCTTATGCAACAACCTACCATGCGGTACCTTGTCAAAGGCTTTGCTAAAGTCCATGTAGATAACATCAACTGCACTGTCCTCATCTATCTTCTTGGTTACCCCTTCAAAAAACTCAATCAAATTTGTGAGACATGATTTTCTACTCACAAAGCCATGCTAACTGTCCCTAATCAGTCCTTACAAATCTAAAAGCCTGTAGATCCTGTCTCTCAAAATACCTTCCAACAACTTACCCACCACAGATGTGAGGCTCACTGGCCTGTAGTTCCCTGGCTTTTCCCTGCAGCCCTTTTTAAACAAAGAGACAACATTTGCCATTCTCCAATCTTCAGGCACCTCACCTGTGGCTATCGATGGTTCAAATATCTCTGCTAGGGGATCTGCAATTTCCTCCTGAGCCTCCCACAATATCCTGGGATACACTTCATCAGGTCCCAGGGATTTATCTACCTTGATGAGCTTTAAGACTTCCAGCACCTCTTCCCTGTAATATGTACACTCCTTAAGACATCACTATTTATTTCCCCAAGTTCCCTAACATCCATGCTTTTCTCAACAGTAAATACTGATGAGAAATATTCATTTCGGATCTCACCCATCCCTTGTGGATCCGCACATAGATGACCTTGTTGACCCTTAAGAGGCCCTACTGTCTCCCTTGTTACTCTTTTGCCCTTTATGTATTTGTAGAAGCTTTTTGGATTTTCCTTTGCCTTATTTGCCAAAACAGTCTCGTGTCCCCTTTTTGTCCTCCTGATATCTCTCTTAATTCTACTCCTACACCCTTATACTCTTCAAGGGATTCACTTGATCCCAGCTGCCTATGCATGTTATGTGCCTCCTTCTTCTTCTTGACCAGGGCCTCAATATCCCGAGTCATCCAGGGTTCCCTACTTCTGCCAGCCTTGTCCTTCACTCCAAGAGGAATGTGCTTACCCAGAACCCTGGTTAACACACTTTTGAAAGCCTCTTTCACCCCTTCGCCTTCCCACAGACTCCCCCAATTAACTTTTGAAAGTTCCTGCCTGATACACATCAAATGTTGTCTCTTTGTTTAAAAAGGGCTGCAGGGAAAAGCCAGAGAACTACAGGCCAGTGAGCTTCACATCTGTGGTGGGTAAGTTGTTGGAAGGTATTTTGAGAGACAGGATCTGCAGGCTTTTAGAGATGCAAGGACTGATTAGGGAGTCAGCATGGCTTTGTGAGTGGAAAATCATGTTTTACAAATTTGATTGAGTTTTTTGAAGGGATAACCAAGAAGGTAGATGAGGACAGTGCAGTTGATGTTATCTAAATAGACTTTAGCAAGGCCTTTGACAAGGTACCGCATGGTAGGTTGTTGCATAAGGTTAAATCTCACGGGATCCAGGGTGAGGTAGCTAAATGGATACAAAATTGGTTTGACGACAGAAGCCAGAGGGTGTTGTAGAGGGTTGTTTTTCAAACTGGAGGCTTGTGATCAGCGGTGTACCTCAGGGATCAGTGCTGGGTCCACTGTTATTTGTCATTTATATTAATGATTTGGATGAGAATCTAGGAGGCATGGTTACTAAGTTTGCAGATGACACCAAGATTGGTGGCATAGTGGACAAATAGTGCCCCAATTTAGAATTTTAACTTTTGGGCTAGATCTATCATTCTCCACAGCTGTCTCAAAACTAATAGAATTATGGTCACTGGTCCCAAAGTGATCCCTCACTAACACTTCTGTCACCTGTCTTTCCTTATTTCCCAAGAGGAGGTCAAGTTTTGCCCCCTCTCTAGTCAGGCCATCCACGTACTGAATGAGAAATTCCTCCTGAATGCACTCAACAAATTTCTCTTGATCCAACCCTCTAATACTATGGCTGTCCCAGTCAATATTGGGAAAGTTAAAATCCCCGACTATTACCACTCTATTTTTCTTGGAGCTATCTGTAATCTCCTTACAAATTTGCTCCTCAATTTCCCGTCGACTATTTGGGGGCCTATAGTACAACCCTATCAAAGTGATTTCCCCCTTTTTATTTCTCAGTTCTACCCATATGGACTCAGTGGCTGAACCCTCGGATATATCCCCTCTCAGTACTGCCATGAGGTTTTCCCTAATCAAAAGTGCAACTCCCCCCCCCTCTCTTACCTCTTGTTCTATCTGTCCTATATCATCTGTACCCTGGAACATTGAGCAGCCAGTCCTGTCCCTCCCTTAGCCATGTTTCAATAATTGCTATAATATCCCAGTCCCACGTACCCATTCATGCCCTAAGTTCATCTGCCTTGCCTGTCAGGCCTCTTGCATTGAAATAAATGCAGTTTAATCTGGACTTCCCTTGCTTTCTGTCTTGCTTTTGCCTGATCTGTCTGCTACTAGGATTATTGACACTGCCTTTACTACTTAATGTGCTCTCTTTAGCTTCTGTGCTGTCCTCAACCTTCTCTTCTGTCTCCCTACTGCTTTAGGTCCCACCCCCCCCCCCCCTGCCAAACTAGTTTAAACCCTCCCGAGTGGCTCTAGCAAATCTCCCCGCCAGGATGATAGTCCCCCCCCAGTTCAGATGTAACCCGTCCCTCTTGAACAGATCACCCCTTCCCCAGAAAACATCCCAATGATCCAAAAATCTAAATCCCTGCCCCCTGCACCAGCTCTCAAGGTACACATTCATCAGCCTAATCCTCCTATTCCTACTCTCGCTAGCATGTGGCACCGATAGTAGTCCAGAAATTACTACCTTCGGGGCCTTCTGCCTAACTCTCTATATTCACACTTCAGGACCTCATCCCTTTTCCTACCTATGTGGTTGGTACCAATATGTACAATGACCTCTGGCTGCTCTCCGTCCCACTTAAGAATGTCCTGCAACTGCTCAGAGACGTCCTTGACCCTGGCACGAGGGAGGCAACACACCATCCTGGAGTCTCGATCGCGGCCACAGAAACGCCTGTCTGTGCCTCTAACTAGCGAGTCCCCTATTACTACTGCTCACTTGCTCTTTGCCCGACCCTGTCCCACAGCAGAACTAGCTGTGGTGCCACAGGCTTGGCTGCTGCTGGTAACTCCCCTTGACAGGCTATCCCTTTCAACAGTATCCAAAACGTACACATGTTTGAAAGGGGAATAGCCTAAGCTGATAAGATATAGGAGCAGAATTAAGTCATTTGGCCTATCGAATCTGCTCTGCCATTCATTCATGGCTGATATGCTCCTCATCCTCATTTTCCTGCATTGTCCCCATTACCCTTCAACCCATTACCAATTGAAAATCTGTCTAACTCCTCAAATTTACTCATTGTCCCAGCATCCACCGCACTTTGGGGTAGCGAATTCCACAGATTCACAACCCTTTGGGAGAAGTAGTTTCTCCTCAACTCTGTTTCAAATTTGCTACCCCTTATTCTAAGACTATGACCTCTCATCTTAGAATGCCCCACGAGAGCAAGCATCCACTCCACGTCTACTTTATGCATACCTTTTATCATCTTTTATACCTCAATTTGATCTCCCCTCTTCTAGATTCCAGAGAGGATAGGCCTAAACTGTCTTTGAGGTTTGAGCTCTCTTTTGAGGTGTTTGAAATGATTAAGGGGTAGGGTAGATACAGAGACACTGAGCAGGATTTTGAGCCCACGTTCTCTGTCCGTGCGATCACTGGCGAGAGCTCAAGATCCTGCAAAACACGGAAATCCCAAATCTCGCTAGCGAGATCGCAATATCTGTTTTTCGCTGCTCCTCGCCAGCGACATAATCAGGTTCATGCCCATTATATGCGTGAATCTGATTTCAATACATTTTAATAAATTTAAATCTAATCAAACACCCCCCTCATGAGATTTTCATGTGACATTGATGAGGTTCACAACAGGTTCTGCAGTTAAGGGATATCCCTCTGGCAAAGGTTAATATAGCCCCTGCGGGAGAGGGACAAGGCAAAGCAGTGTCCTGGTAATGACCCCTGGCACTGCCCTGGCACATGTCGACACTGCCATGGATGGGCCCGAGGGGGATCCTCACATGCGGGGACTCATCTATTCATGGTAGCAGGGGTGGGGGAACAGACACAGAGAGGGATGGGAATGATCGGGTGGGGAGGGCACAGTGATGCCAGGAATGATTGGGCTGTGGGAGGAGGCAGACCACAGATACCTCATTGGCGGAGGGAGGTTGGAAGAATTATATTTGTTTGTGATCGGAGCGCCCGATAAAGGGCTCAGTGGAGCCAGTTCCCAGCTCTAAGAGTCCCCACCTCGTCAAAGTGACCCAAACCAGTTTATTTTTTTGCAGTTAAAGGTACAAGATCTCTTCAAAAGGTCGTGAATGTAGCCCAATCCATCACGCAAACCAGCCTCCCATCCATTGACTCTGCCTACATTTCCTGCTGCCTCGGCAAAGCAACCAGCATAATTAAGACCCCCACACACCCCGGACATTCTCTCTTCCACCTTCCGTCGGGCAAAGGATACAAAAGTCTGAGGTCATGCACCAACCGACTCCAAAACAGCTTCTTCCCTGCTGCTGTCAGACTTTTGAATGGGCTTACCTTGCATTAAGTTGATCTTTGTCTACACCCTACTTATGACTGTAACACTACATTCTGCACTCGCTCGTTTCCTTCTCTATGAATGGTATGCTTTGTCTGTGTAGTGCGCAAGAAACAATACTTTTCACTGTATGTTAATACATGTGACAATAATAAATCAAATCAAAGCAAATAAAATCCGGAGAAAAGGCAGAACAGTGGAGCTGGAGAGTTCCATGCCAGTTTTCTCACCAGAACTGACCCTTTGCCAAATTCTCATAAGGTTCCGCCCGCTATTTCCTCTGTTGCGAAATCCATTGCAAGGGGGCATAAAATGACAGTTAGGGTATTTAGGAGTGAAATCTGGAAGCACCTTTTCATACAAAGAGTAGTGGAAGGTTGAGGATGATCAACTCAAAGTTTTCAAGACTGAGATTGATAGATTTTTGTTTAAGGGCATCAGGATGTGGAACAAAGATATATAAATTAAGCTAAGGTACAGATCAATCATGGTCTAATTGGTGGAAGTATTTGAGGGCTGAAATAGATCATTTCAGTTCCTATGTTGTGGAAACAAGTGTGGCAACCAATTTGGATGCAGCAAGGCCTCACAAAAACCATTCAAGAAATAACCGATTCTCCCTTTCTAATGACATTAGTTGAAGGATAAATATTGGTCAGATGCATTTTTGAGAGACTTCTGCCTTGTTCCAGTTACTTCTCTGATTGTTATGCTAATGTACAAAAATGTAGTCATAAAATCAGTTGTTGGCAGAAGAGTCATAAAATGGTGGGCTTAATTGACATTATGTAGCTGACATCACAAGTTAATTTGTTATATAATAACACTTGACACGCTGACTCTTTATACAAAATACAATTGTGGCAGAATTAAAATGTTTTTTTAAATCATAGACAGCGCATTTTTCAAGAATTGTTAAACATTTATTGAAGCCATTCTGTATTGTGGGGCCGTAGGTCTATCTAAGCGCGATATTTACCAGATTGAGAAATGGTGAAAATAGACAAGTCAAGTTACAAAAATACCACGTCGCAAAATAATGAATTCCAGGATTGTTTTCTTTGAATGCAAGTATTTGGAATAGTGTGCTTGCCACAACGCATGGCACTGCTAACACACAGATTTATTCACCCATCTTGGCGAATTGCTATACTTTTTTGGTGAAGGCATCACAAGAGTGCTTCCTCTCCGGATAGAGCGAGGAGGAAAATTCAGACCATAATTCATTTGGTTGTATTTGGTTTCCCTGCAGATATTTAGTTTTTTAATTGGAGATAAAATCTACTTGAATGTAGATTTAAGCATAACTAATTTCAAGTTCAATATGAGTTTTACATTTTAAATTCTGATCTATACAAATCTTATTTTAGTAAACTATTTTAAGCTTGCATTTGCATTACATGTCATTTTGATTTGTTCCAGCACGCTATATGATTAATCTTTAATTTTCAGCCTTGGGGAAAAAATGTGTCGGCAGATCAGCCACTCATTATACACCTCAACTTCAGATGGGATGCCCAATGGGCTGCTGATCCATATCACCCATTTTCTGCCACCAGCTAAAGTTAAACTCAGCCCTGGCAGGTTTTAGAATAACAAGCTATTTCTTTTTATCTCCCGATTCGCTAGAAAATGGGGACTGGCAACCACAAAGCAGCCTCTGCAAATATGCAGATAACTCCATCGTTAATGATGTAATCGATGATCTTCAGAGCAGACCTTCAAGTAGTTTTGGAAGACATATTGCATCCACAAGAGTTTCACCATGGACACCATTATCAAAATCTACAACAGGTAAGCTGTCAGTACTCAAATAATGAAATTTCCATCCATGTTTTTTGAGGCTTATTTTATCTCCTTCTCTGTTTGACAAGTTTACTATGCTTACAGTAATCCAATATATTTACAGGGCTTGACACCTCTCTTTGGCCAAATTTTAGCCTCCATCCTCAGTAATGCTCAGCTTCTTCATGCAACGCATTCTACACAGTCACTCTAACCTATCTCCCTCTGAGTTTGCAGCACTTTGTTCTCTCAGGTCCAAAACTAACATTGTCATTGAACTTGCTGACAGGGATGTCAGCATTGTTATTTGGTAAAACAACTTCTACCTTCTAGAGCCTAATCACCAACTCTATGACACCTCCTCCTCCACTACCTGGACCATGACTCCACCATCATTATTGTCATAATTTTTCAGACTATCACTGATCTCATCATTGGAGATCTTTCCTTCATGGTCTTCAACCTCATAGTCCCCCAGTCCAGGAAACCCACTTCTAATTGCTGAAAGTCCACAAACAGTGCTGCGTGAACTTTGAACTCATCTTTTCCTGTATCGATTCGATATTTCTCCCTTTGCTTAGTTTATATCCATCCACCTCTGCAACTCTCTTGACAGCTTTCCTACTTTAACAGTTTCCTGGCCCTATCAGTCTAACTTTCACCATGGACAAAAAGTCTCTCTACATCATACCTCTCACCAGGGTGGTCTAAATGCCCTCTGCTGCTTCAATGAATGGAGGCAAATGAGTTACCATCTGCCATTTCTTCCATCGGACTGGCTGAACTAGTTCTTACATTTTTTTCTTTAACTCCATTCACTTTTTTCAAGTAAAAGGTGCTGCCATAGGTGTCCTGGCTATAATTAAAAACAGGAAATGTTGAAAACACTCAGCAGGTGAAGAAGCATCTTTGAAGAGAGAAGACTGTTAATTCCAGATGATGATCTTTTCGTCAGAACTGGAGAAACATTGGAGATTTAGCAGATTTTCAGTAAGCACAGAAGTAGAGAGAAGAGGAGGGTGGGGAAAGAGTTTTTAAAAAAGTCCGTAAGAGGGTGACAGCAAGGGAAGTAAATGACAAAAGGGCTGATGGTGCTTGGCAAAAGGAAATAGCAATGGAACATGTAAAGAAATAAAAATGGGTTTGGAGGTGGTGTAAATGAGAATAGCAAATTCATTAGCAATAATGGCTGCATGAGAAAACTGGAGTGGTGGTTATGATCTGAAATTGTTGAATTCATCGTTGAATCCGGAAGGTTGTAAGTGTCTGATTGAAAGAAAAGGTACTTTTTCTTCAATTTATATTAGGCTTCATTGGTACAGGATAGGGATCTAGGACAGAGAGATCAGAGTAGCAATGGGGCAGCAAATGAAAATTAAAAGTTACCAGAGGTTCAAGATCATTCCTCTGGATTCAATAGAAGCCCTCAGCAAAGCACTCATCCAATCTGCATTTGGCCCTCCCAATGTAGGGGAGATGCATTGTCAGCAACGAATGCAGTATACCAAATTGAAAGAAGTACATTTTTTTTCTACTTGGAAGGAGTGTTTGGGGTCCTCGATAGAGGGAAAGGAGGAGATAAAAGGACCAAGTGTTCAATAATTAATATATCTTCACATTTCCTTAACCAAGGATTCTCCACCACCATTGTCTGTCGGCCTCTTGACTGTATCTGTCCCACTTCCCACATTTCCGCTTTCATTTCTTACCCTCCCCCGCCAAAAGCATGATAGGGTTCCCCTTGTCTTCACCTTTCACCCCACCAGCCTCCATGTGTCGTGTGAGGAAGTATAATCAAGGTAGCTGTGAAAGTCGGTGACCTTATAGTAGGTCATAGTTGGAACTAAAAAAGGTCGTGAATGTAGCCCAATCCATCATGCAAACCAGCCTCCCATCCATTGACTCTGTCTACACTTCCCGCTGCCTCAGCAAAGCAGCTAGCATAATTAAGGACCACACACACCCTGGACATTCTCTCTTCCACCTTCTTCCGTCAGGAAAAAGATACTAAAGTCTGAGGTCACGTACCAACCGACTCAAGAACAGCTTCTTCGCTGCTGCTGGCAGACTTTTGAATGGACTCACCTTGCATTAAGTTGATCTTTCTCTACGCCCTAGGGTGGAAGAGTCAATTACTAGGGGGCACAGGTTTAAGGTGCGAGGGGCAAGGTTTAAAGGAGATGTACGAAGCAGATTTTTTACACAGAGAGTAGTGGGTGCCTGGAACTCGTTGCCGGGGGAGGTAGTGGAAACGGATACGGTAATGACTTTTAAGCGTCGTCTTGACAAATACATGAATAGAATGGGAACAGAGTGATATGGTCCCCGGAAGGATAGGGCAGTCGGGCAGCATGGTCGGTGCAGGCTTGGAGGGCTGAAGGGCCTGTTCCTGTGCTGTAATTTTCTTTGCTCTTTGTTCTAGCTATGACTGTAACAGTACATTCTGCACTCTCTCGTTTCCTTCTCTATGAATGGTATGTTTTGTCTGTATAATTCGCAAGAAACAATACTTTTCACTGTATGTTAATACACGTGACAATAATAAATCAAATCAAATATTAGTCAATAGCCTATTCCTAGAAATGAGATACAGAAGTTGAGAAAGATTGCCAATGCTTGCACTTCTTTCAATTCTATTTGTACTTGTTGCTTGCAATGCAGTTGCCTCTTCATTCTTCTTCTTTCGGATTCTCCCATATGCTGATTATTCACCCATTTCCATCTCATCTTATCAGTCACTCATTCCTCTTCCAATCTCATTATATTTAATATTCGCCATTGCATCTTTCCACCTGTTCTTAGGCCTTCCTCGGCTTCTTCCTGGCAATCCTATTTCCATCAATCAACTCACCACATTTCCTCTCTCTCTGCCACAGATGAACATATCATTTCAATCACTTCATAGCTGATTTCTTTGATGCTCCCACAATCTTCACTGCCTCTACTTTGGACAGGCTAAACACCAATTAGGTGACCACTTTGCAAAATACTTCTACTATTTTCATCACCCTTTGTGTGATGCCATGACCAAACATATTTTCTCTTTCAACAATCCAAAGAGACTCTTCCTAACACATTATCTTGGTCAAGTCTTCAGTCACCCTCAACACCACCTCCCCTTTCCACAGAACTTTCCCACACAAGGTCAAACGATACAAATCTGTCTTTTACCTCAATTTGTCCAAAGCCTCAAATACTCTTTTGAGATGAAACAGAGATTTACTTGTAATTTAGTATAGTATGTTAGTTGTTAGCAGTGCAGTCTCCTCAATATTGATTGAGTGATCAAATGGTGGAACACCTACCTTCAGTCAGAAAACATGACCCCGAATTTCTGGTGGCTTTGTTATTTTCATTTTCCACTCCACTCAACTCACTTTGTCCTCTATTTCCGATGTTGTTCTAATGGAGCTCATTGGAAGCTTGAGGAGCAGGACCTCATCTTGCAGTTGGGCACTTTACAGCCTTCCAGATTCAACATTGAGTTAAACAATTGCAGATTGTAAACCACTGTTAATGTTTTGGACAGGGGGTACCGATGATAATTCTGTTACTCCCATTAAGACCCCCATCTTTTGTTTCTTTTATTGTCTCATTACGATCCCATTTTGCCATGCACCAAATGGCTTTTGTCATTTAATCTCTCCTGCATGTCACCTTCCCTTTTGTTCTTACTTCATGTTACCCCTCTTTCCCTGCCTCTGTTATTGCATCGCTAACTTTTTCCACTTGTCTTGAAAGGTCATTAACGTGAAATATTCCTCTCTTAGATGCTGCCTGGTCTGCTGAGTAGTTCCAACATTTTCTTTGTCTTTTTCAGATTTCCATCATCTGAAGTGTTTTGCTTTTGTAAAAATATTGGAAATGCAGGAGAAGAATCTAATTGGGCTGGCAGTTGGAGGCAGGAGGTCATGTGACTAAACTACCTGGACGAAGTCCAATGAATTGGCAGCCTCAGCTGCAGGGTGATTGGATGTGAGAGAAAGAGAGAATTTAGCAGCACATCCACCAATTCAATTCAGAAGTAGCTCCTTAAGGAAGGGAGGGAGGGACAGTGGATAGAAAGATGTTTGTAGGGCCAGGAGGTGCAAGGCTAACAGTTGTCGCTCTTCAACAATGAGCTCCATATGCTCCTTTTAAATAGTTTTCATTTGCAGTTAGTTGGGACTTTACAATCATGAACAAATGAGATGGGAAAGCCAAAGTACTTCTGATTTTGTTGGTTATGAAGAATTCCATTCTCCATTATGACAGCCAGTGCATATATGTTCCTGGTGCACTTGAACATTTCTTTCAATGTTATCATTAAATAAAGCAGAATAGCTGTAGAGAGTGACTTAAAGGAATTGCCAATGAGATTTCAAGGTTTAAGACTTTTACTGTAACAAAGCAGCTAAAAACAAGACCAAACAGTACCCAGTAGGCATCTAATACTCTAAAATACAAAAATGTTAACCCTTTTTAATGCTTTAACACGACCCAAAACCCCATGCCACGGTTATATTTCATTGCCCGCTCCATGCAGAATTCCAATTTTACAGGAATCAATCTAAAATAATTCCCAGCTTCCAATGGATTTGCTGTACCCTGTTTCACCGAGTTGTAAAATTGAGCAACCATCAAAAGACATTTCCCTCAGCTTCTGGAGGTGTCCCAAACTGAATACCAGCAGTACGGCTCACACCGGCGATCCTTCATGATTGCAAAGTGTCAACTAACTGCAAATGAAAGGACTATATGGAGTTCATTGTTGAACAGCTGCAACCCTATATCTCCTAGTCCCATAAACATCTTCCTGCCTACCACCAGCCCCTCTGTTAATTTGAAGTTATCTCCCTCCCTTAAGGTGCTACTTCTTTTCCCAACATCCACCACATGAGGGTGAATCTCCTGAATTCCTTAGATTGTCACGGGATGCATCTCTCTGACCTGAGACAGTCTTGCCTCCCATATCCTGCTTGGTAGTTATGCATCTATCTGCTGACCACTTGAGCTGCAGTTGTGTGCCTCTCTACGAAACCTTGCTTTCTCTTTCTGTCAGAAATCTCGGAAACAGGAAGCAGCCCCAACTACTCTTATCTTTGTTTCAGGTGCGAACATTTTGCACCAACCCCAACCACCCCTCCAACCCCACCAATGATAACCAAGGCTTGTTCTTTGGTCGAATTCAGAATTCAAACATGACTTTCTTCACTACTGTATTTCGCTTTGAATTAGAGAGCATCCCAAATTGTAATCACCTTATAAAACCTTACGTTCATAACAACTAAAAGTTTTCCAGTGTTGTTCACAGCTGTAATTTTTGGCAAATGGCCTTGGAATATTAAAGAGTTGAAGGTTATTTCTGTGCCAGTTTTATAGAGGACAATTCATGAACATATGAAATATGAAATTGTTGTGATGGAAGGTCAACTACGAATAGATTATTTATATGGTAGGGTGAATTTAACAGGATAGAATTTATTATCTGAGTAAAGCTTTATAGGATTGTTAAGGTGCAGTCACTATCTTAAACATACAAAAAATGTGCAGCCTTCTGCAAGTTGTTCAAATTTGAACAGAATTAAAAGGAAAAGATTGAACTTAATAGGAACACCTTTTTGGCATCTTAGTACATCCTTAGGAAGTCCTCAAGTGCTTTCTCACTAATATGTTGAAATGCAGTCAGTATTATTATGTAGACAAACATTACTGTCAATTTATGCACAATGTTTGACAAACAGCAAACATATGAGTGAAAGTTAAATCTGTTCCATTAGCTTTGATTGAGAAAGGAATATTGACTGGAATAGTGAGAGAACTCACTTTTCTGTTATTTTAATGGTGGTATGGATTTTATTTTGCTCCTATCTAAGCAGGCAGAGAGAACCTTGGTTAAATATCTCATCTGAAAGGCAGCACCTCCAACAATACAGCACTTCTGTTTTTGTCCAGATAATGCATTGAAATCAGCTTTCTGACTTAGAGGTGATAATACTACCAACTCAACTTACACTTTGAGAAAAGCTAGTTCTAAAAAATAAAATATCTGGCTTCCTCAAATATCTGTTTAATAATTGCTTTGAATTTAAATCCAATTCTAAAACATACTTGAATAATGAAGGAATCCAATATTTATATGTACATTTGTTAATTTAATCTCCCTTTAAAGTTAACAGCAAGATGCATTTTTTTTTGGTAAGCAGAAATATGATAAAATAAAAACTGAGAACGTTATGTGACGAATTCAAATTTAAAAAAATATGGAAACAAATCGAGACAAGTCCTCTGCAGAATTTTGAGATGGGTGTTAGTGTTTGTCCTTCTACAGAGTTAACAAGAAGGGAGATGCAATAAGAGGTGTAACTTAGGAAGGACAATAAGTATGGATTGTGAGAAAAATAAGCAACAATGAGAAGGCTGGGGTGGAAATTTCTGACCGTGCTCACCCCAACACTGGAGAATCCCACCCGAGGCCAATGGACCTTTGCGTGGTCCTGCCCCCCGCTCGCTACGATTCCAGTGGCGGGTGGGATGGGAGAAGATGTCTGTGGTCGATAAATGTTGTAAAATAATGTGAATAACTAGCTTTTCGCCTGAATGGGTTTTATATTAAATAAAATTCTTTGATCACCTGTGTATTTGTGACTTAACTAAGATTTATGATGTTTTTAGGAACTCTGCGATGCTCTGGGCGAGTAATGTCTCCCTCTCCATTACATATTACATCTCAAATTTCAACAAAACCTCTGGTTTCCTCGAAACAGCATAAAATCTCTCATTCAAGCTCTGTTGCTCCAAACCTGCTGTCTAGAGCTGCAAGGGAAATCTCTGAAGTTGAAAGCATCGGTCAAGGTGAACCCAATTTCGACAATGATGCTGATGAAGAAGCTTTAATTGAATTGGAGAGGGAGCTATTGAAGACTCATAAAGGTATAAGAAAGGGTGCGAAGTTATAATGCTTTTCAAATATCAGTTGATGTTCCAGGTTTCATGATTGACTTGAAATGGATATAAATAGATTGAAAGCAGGATTATTAGGCCATTAATATATAAGAAAAAGATCTGTAGTCCCAACAGTGACTCCTGGAGGATATCACTGCACACTTCCCTCCAGTCCGCAAAACAAACATTCACCTCGACATTCTGTTTTCTGTCCCTTAGCCAATTTAGTATTCACGCTGCCACTGTCCCTTTAATCCCATGGACGTTAACGTTAAGCATATTATATTTTAAATTTATCAAGTGGTACTCGTCAAACATCTTTCCAAAGTCCATAAGCATTATGGGGGCGATTGAATTTAGTGTTGCAGCCTAAAAATTAGTTTCGCGCCCGGCACCAAACAGTTTGCGATCCTCCTGGCCCTTTTCTAATGACACGAATCAGATCACAGTGATTAGCATATTTAAGTAGCATTTAAATATCCATAGCCCATTCAACTTCCAACGCACAGAATCTTCCAGTCTTCAGGCATGACCTGGGAATGGTGAGAATCACTACTGGTCTCCACTAGCAGAGACCTGGCATGGGGCCTTTGTAGCCCTCAGGTGGTCGGGGGTATGGCTGGTATTGGACATCGGGCACTGTTCCCTTGACAGTGCCCACCAGATACCCTGGCAGTGTGGGCCAGACACTGCAGCAGTGGCCGACAGGCACTCCAGCGATGGGCACTGGGCACCACGGCAGTAAAGAGTTTTAACAACACCAGGTTGCCACACGGCAGTGCCAGTTGGGCACTGGCAGTGTGCCAGGGCAATGCCAAGGGGTGGGGCCTGAATGGGAACAGAACCTGTGGGGTGGAGCTATGATAGGGTGGAGGGAACAGGAGCTCCAGAGGGGTGGGAAGGAAGGGGAAATTTTGCCAGGAGGTGATGGTGGTGCGAGGGAAGGGGGCAACTCTGCCAGGGGGGAGGGAGTGGGGGAACTCTGCCGGGGGGGAGGAAATGGGGGAACTCTGACGGGATGTGAGAAAAGGGGAGAACTTTGCTGGGTTGGAGGGAATGGGAGAACTTTGCCGGGGTGGGAGGAAATGGGAGAACTTTGCCGGGGTGGAAAGGAAGGGGAAACTCTGCCAGGAGGTGATGGGGATGCGAGGGAAGTGGGGAGCTCTGCCGGGTGCAAAGGAAAGGGAGAACTTTGCCGGGGTGGGAGGGAATGGGAGAACTTTGCCGGGTGCATGATTGGGCTGGGAGTGGTGATCAGCATTGGGGGGAGGAGGTCCCAATACATGTGGGGTGGTGGGGGGTGGCAGCAGGAGGTCTAATGTCACTCCCAGAGCTTAGCAAAGGGCTTCCTCAGCAAGCTCAGACTCCACTCTCCTCCCATAAATGATTTGGAATGACCATATGGGGTCACTAATCTTGCTGAAAGTCCTCGACATCCTCAACACCATTTCGCCATGCGACCCTTCACAACAATGACACATCCAAGCCTGTCCAATCTCTATAAGACTCAAGAAGCTTAACACCATTCAGATGATGTTGATAAAGAAATCACAGTATTTCAGACAGATACCTTTTAACCTATTTCACAAAGTGATGTCTTCCCAGCCTCTAGATGAGACAGACTAATTCCTCCTCCTGCCACTAAAACACAGCAACAGACTCTATTTCTAAGTCATGCTGCAGCTCAGGAGATCCTGCAACTAACCTCCATTATATTGATACAGATTTCTGAAGGTCTGACCTCCTTGCCCAGGGGGCACCTTGGCACTGCCTATCAGGTATGGGACAGCGCCAAGGGGATGGAGCCTAATTGCGACAGACCTGATGGGAGGAGTAGGGCCTCGGGGCAATCTGTGGGGATGGGGTTCCCGCTGCCATTCTATAGGACTGGTGGGGGAAGCAGGGAGGCCTGCGATCGGGGAGGGGTGGCCAGGGAGGTCGGGGCTGGGCTTGGGAGTGGTTGGCGGGGCCAGAGATCAGGCTGTGGGGGCAGGAGGCGTGAAGAGCCAGTGATGCTGGGGCCACGGAGCTGGACCGCAGTCGGGAGGCCGTCAGCGCGGGGCCACTGCGCATACACCAATCTCCACTGACAGATTGGTGCATGCGCAGTAGCCCGCTCAGCGAGCTGATTTCAGCCTCTGCAGTGGGGATAGGCTCCATCCTCTGAGATTTAATGATATTCATGCTGGTGGCCCCTGCAATGCACAGAGTGTGGGAGATTTTTCTCTGAACTCCCACTGAAAAAACCAGCGTGAATTACTCCAGTTTTCACGCAAATTCGACACTTAGAATTTTTTTGGGAGAATTCTGCCCAAAATGCATGTTGTGCTTCACAAATGTTTAGAACTTTTATAAAAGCATTTAAAATTATTTCAAATCCATCCTTTGCTACTGTAGGCAATGAAAGAAGGAGGCATAACTTGCCGGCAGCTTATGAGCAGTTGATCTCTACTGGGCAAGCAATTGAAAAGGCTACTGCTGTTACTCAAAGGTTTGAAAGAACTAAGTAAATGATTTCTCAAAGGCATATTGTATCATTTTTATTTTTAAAGTTTTCCAAGAATGTCACAAAATAAATTGGAAATAAGAAAAATATTATTTGTTCCCTTGGCTTTATGGTATAGCAGGTTCTAAACATAAGTATTAATACTCTAAGTCTGGGGCTCAGATTTTGTTAAGCTTCCTAGAAAGGAAACAAAAATGGATTTATACAGTAAGATAAAGGCAAAATACGGCAGATGCTGGAATCTGAAACAAAAACAGAAAACGCTGTAAAATCTCAGCAGGGCTGACAGCATCTGTGGAGAGAGAATAGGGCCAACTTTTTGAGTTAGGATGACTCTTCATCAGAGTTTTTGAGAGTCGTGATTAATCTCCATATGCGTCAAATGTGTAAAATAAAGCAAAATACTGGGTATGCTGGAAATTGGAACTAAATCAGGGCTGGAAAACCTCAGCCAGCTGGCAGCATTCGCACAGCAAGAAACGTGATGAGGGCGGTGAGGGGACCGGGGGTGGGGGGGGGATTTTCTGCTCCCATTTTCATTCTGTGGGATCAGCGATGGTATTAGAAAATACCACAGACCTAAATCACACTTCATGCTGACATAAAGCATAACGCGATTGTCTCCAGTCCCCGCCATTGACATAATGGGACCATCGGGATCCCCATTACAATAAATTTACATCAATTATCAGGCCTCTATGCCTGGTAATCCCCGCCCCACATTGCATAATTACGACAGGTCTCCCAAGGCATGCATCTGGTGAGCAGAATCCACCAGAAGAGTTCAGGTGAGTGCATTGCTTAGTGGTGGGGAGGGGGGTGGTAATGCCCAGGCACTGCCACTGGGATGGGGCACAGGGCTTGGGGGCCTTGATCTTCAGCCTTTAAAGAGCGCCCTGACCTTCAGAAGAACTAAGCTGCTGGTGGGATGGGCTAAATCAGAGCCCATCCCCCACCAGCATTGCGTGTCTTGGGACCTGTCCCTTCACTTTTTTCCCGCTGTCAGCCGAACGATATGGTGAAGAAGGCCTCTGCTGGAGCTGGCAGCTTCAACGCTGTTTCTCCTGCCCACTACACCACTGCCAAAAAATGGGAAAACTGCGCCACACAATTAACTTGGAACAAGAAGAATCATATTGGACTGAAAACCTTAACTCGGTTTCTTTCTCCACAGATGGTGCCAGACTGGCTGAGTTTTTCCAGCATAAGCCCATAAGATATTGGAGCAGAATTAGGCCATTCAGCCCATCAAGTTTGTTCTGCCATTTAATCTTGGCTGATAAGTTCTTCAACCCCATTCTCCCACTTTTTCCTCGTAACCTTTGAGCACTTTTTGTTGACATTAGATACATGTTCGTTTTGGTGAACAATAAAATCATTACACTGGCTGTTCTGTCAGTGACATCTTCCGGTCCTGCATAAGGTGACCTCCCCCCCAACAGCCCCCCCCCACCCCCCCGCCGCCCCCCCCCCGCCCCGCCCACTGTGAGTTCCTGGTGATGTAGCCAGTGAGCAAAGCAATAGTCATTGACTTTAGCAAGAGCAGAAAACCTGCCGCGTGGGGAGGGTGGAAAACCTGATCATTGCCTTTGTGTGTTGCATGCAAATAATCCTAAATTATGCAGCAAATTCCTTTTGTGCTTTGAGGTATTTATTTTGATTTCAGTTGGAACTTCCCAGCAATTGTGCCTACCAGTGAAGAAGTGGATGATTCACATTTATTTCACTAGAGTAATTGTGTTTTACATGTCCGTCTCTTTCAATTTTTCCCAGGGATACTGTTGGTTCTCAGCTTCTGCTTGAGTCTCTGATAGGAGGGGTTGATGAATATCAAACGGATGATGAGGGAGAGGAGGCTCAAGACAAACAAAATGTTCTGCTGTTATTCTGACGGTGTGTCAGAGAGAAATATCCGATAAAATTCCTCACCAAGCAATAAGTTCTGGAAAACTCAAACAAATGGGATGTATTGCTTGATTTGTAATATAAAATATCAATATCAGTTGAAAAGAGTGTGATTTGACAATGAGTCAGGGTTAGGCAATTGATATTTTTGTCAGATATAAATAAAAGACTACAAGCTTATTTGATGCATTTATTTCAAATGTTTAATCATCTGTAAATTGCTCGTGAACCCACCTATAAATGTGCACATTTGGAATTATGATTGAGATCTTCATTTTATTTTATTCGTTCTTGTGATATGAGCGCCAGTGACAGGGTCAGCATTTATTGTCCATCCCTAATTGTCCTTGAGAAGGTGGTGTTGAATTACCTTCTTGAATTGCTGCAGTCTAAGTTGTGTGGGAAGGAAGTTGCAAGAATCTGATCCACCACAGTGAAGGTACAGCAATATAGTTCCAAGTCAGGATGCTATGTGACTTTGAGGGGAAATTTCAGGTGGCAGTGTCTCCATGTATTTCCTGCCCTTCTTTTCCTAGGTGACAGAGTTTGTAGGTCTAGAGAGTGCTGTTGAAGGAGTCTTGACAGTTTTTTGCCAGTGCATCTTGTAGATGGTACACAGATCTGTCACAATGTGCCATTAGTCAGGAGTGAAATGTCTTGGATGGTGTTGAGCTTTTTGAGTATTGTTGGAGCTTGATCCATCCAGATAAGTGGAGAGTATTCCATCAGACTCTTCATTTGCACTGCTACATGATGGATACATTTTTAGAGTCCAGAGGTGAGTTACTTGCTATAGAATTCGTAGCCTCTGATCTACTCTTGTAGCTACAGAATATACTTGGCTGGTCCAATTACCTTCAGGATGTTGATAGTGGAGAATTCTGTGATGGTAATGCTGCTGAACGCCAAGAGGAAATGGTTAGGTTCTCTATTGTTGGAGATGGTCAGTGCCAGGCACTGGTGAGGCACAAATGTTATTGCTACTTATCAGCTCAAGACTGAATGTTGTTGAGATCATTCTACTGTGGGTATGGACTTCTTTAGTATTTGAGGAGTAGCGAATGGTACCATACAATCACCAGCAAAATTCCCTACTTCTGACCCAAGATTGGAGAGAAGGTCATTTGTGCAGCAGCCAAAGCCGTTCTGGTTGAAGATAGTTGTAAATGCTTCAGCCATGTCTTTTACACTGATGTGCGAGGTTATTTGTGGAGCCTCCTCATTCTGCCAGTTGTTTAATTGTCCACCACTGTTCATGACTGGATGGTCTGCTCTGTTGATGGTGGGATTGCTTAGCTCATTCCACTGTATTCTGATTCCACTATGTAGCCTGCATGTAGTTCTGTGTTGTAGCTTCATGATGTTGGCAACTCATTTTTATGTATGCCTGGTGTTGCTCCTGGCATGTTCTTCTGCACTCCTGTCTGAACCAGGGTTGGTCCTCTGGTTTGATGGCCATGATAGGGTGAGGAATATCTCAGACCATGACACAGATTGGTGTCTTACAGTTCTGATGCTGCTGATGGCCCTTAGTGCCCCATAATGTCCAGTTTTGAACTGCTGGATCTGTTCTACATCTGTCTCGATTTAGCACGTTGTGTTCCATACAACACAATGCAGGGTCTCCATAGTGTGAAGATAGGGCTTTGTCTCTAGAGGACCTGATCGATGGTCACTCCTGCCAGTATTGTTATAATGTGGAGATGCCGGCGTTGGACTGGGGTGAACACGGTAAGAAGTCTCATAACACCAGGTTAAAGTCCAACAGGTTTATTTGGTAGCAAATGGTATTTGCTACCAAATAAACCTGTTGGACTTTAACCTGGTGTTGTGAGACTTCTTACAGTATTGTTATAGACAGATCTGTCTGCAAAAGGTTGGTTGGTAAGGACAAGATTGAGTCGTTTTTTTCCATCTTGTTGATTTCTTCATTACCTGCTGCAGGCCTAGTCTTGCAGATACATCCTTCAATACTTGACCAACTTGATGAATAGAGATGTCACTGAGGCACATCAGACGTTGAAGTCCCCACCCCAACTATATTCTGTGCCATTGCTACCCTCAACTGCTTCTTCCAATTGGTGATCAATATGGAAGAGTACTGATTCATCAGCTGATAGGAGGAGTCGATAGTGATGGGCAGGAAGAAGCTTTCCTTGTCTGTGTTTGGCCTGATGTCGTGAGATTTCATGGGGTCGAGAGTCATTGTTGAGGACTCCCTGGGGCAATGCCCTCCTGACTGCATATCACTGTGTTGCTTTCCCTGGTCAGTCTGTCCTATCAGTGGGAATAGATATCAGCTCAGGAATGATGATGGAGCAATCTGGGACATTGACTGTAAGATATGATTCAGTGACTGACAATGCCAGGTTGTAGCTTGACTAGTCTGTTTCAGTTCTCCTATTTTTCCAACTAGTCCTCACATTATTGACATGGCAGGGTTAATTGGGCAAGATTTGCCTTTGTTGTTTCCACTACTAAGGTAGATACTGGTGGTCACTTGGTTTGTTCTTATCATTATTGTTCATTATCATGTACTTCACAAGACTCTTCACAAATCTATTTTGGTACACTTTGGTATTCAATAAATGTCTTTCTTAAAATGCAGTGACAATATACTTTTGCAGGGTCAAAAAAATCTGTTTAACTTTAGTTTTCACAGTTTGGTTGAATATCATTGAATTATGAAAGGCAAACGTATACTAAGTGCTACATTTTTGTTGCATGTTTATTTAACCTGTCAAACAGTGACAGGAACAGTGTTAAGTACTTCTGAACGTTTTGGATGCATTGGTCACAGTAATTTACATTTAAGGGGAACCTTTAACTCCCATTAACCAGTGGGTATTTTGATTGTTCTGTTTCCTTGGGCAAGAACCTCAAACATAAGCATATTGTGGTTCTATCGATTAATAGAAGCCTTGATGCAATTTTAACACATGGTATAACATGGCAGATAGCCAATACAGGTCCTGTCAGCTAAGTGTGTGTGTGAGGGGTTCGAAGGAGGCTGCAGTCCTGGTTCTGCTGGCTTCCCACCAGAGAGTTAAAACTCCTTATTGATTTAAGGACGTGATTTTTCCTTCTTGGCATAATTGAGTCTTGAATGGTTAAAATCTGGTGCAAATCTAATTCAAGCGGAAGTGTACCAATAGCCCATGATTTTGCCAATGTAAATGAGACTGGCATGAAAGAAAATCCCTGCCATCATTACATTGTGAATGTGGATGACTGCTCATGGATATAAAGGTCAACGTCGACCCCGCTCAGTATAACTAGACTAAATTCACCCCATGAAGTAGTTAAGTGCAGTCCTGAGAGCCTTTCATCTTTGATTGTTTCATCAAAAATATTCTTTGTTGACCTCCATTTATTCACTAATATGTCTTGACAGGCTCCTGAGAATTGTTAACTGCACTATTTATAAAGTGATCAATGCAAGTATTTTGTAAAATTTGTAATGAAGCATATTAGTAAATGTGTTAATCCTACTGCTGGTTTGGAATTTTTCTGCATTATTATAGTTTCTTTATTCCATTGATCAAAAATATTCAATGGACACTTAAAGTAGGTCATTTTAAAAGAAAAACATACTTACCTAACTGATTTAAGGAATGCATCTCTCTAGCTGTTCCTTAGCTCCAGTTATGACAATAGAATCTACAAAAGGAATATCCTTTAAAAAAAATTTAGAAATACTTGAAAAGAAAATATAGGTCAGGGACCAATGCCTTTATTTTCTACTTGTTGACATAAATCACTATTATAATAATATTTATTAAATTTGAACTTGTACCTGGAATTGATTTTTCCAGTTAACATTAATGCCACTGATCAAATTTAGTGCATGCACAGGGGTTCCTACAGTTATAAATCTTGCAGTTGCTCCACTGATTTCCACAGTCATGTTCGATTTATGCATGGTTATTGCACAGAAGATCCCCTACAAAATGAACAGAAAACACTTAATGGCAGTCTGTAGAATACCACGCTTATTCCTTTAATAACTATATTAATTTAAAGCAGTCACCTGAGGCTGGAATTAACTCCAGGTAGTCTTGTATTGTAGCTTCAACAGATTGGCACCTCATTCTTAGGTATGCCTGGTGCTGCTAGTGGCATGCTTCCTTGCACCTCTCATTGAGCCAGGGCTGATCTCCTGGCATGTGGAATGAGAGGTATGCTGAATCATGAGGTTTCAGATTGCAGTGGGGTATAATTATGCTGCTACAGCAGTTTATGGATGTCCAACGTTGACCTACTAGATCTGTTCTGAATCTATTCCTTTAGCATGACGGTTGTGCCACACAACATGACTTCCTTTGTATTCTATTTTTATATTCCTGCCTAGTTTTGTATTCTATTTTCCCCTGCTAATCAACTTTTTGATTATTCTTTGTTGGTTTCTAAAATCTTCATGCTTACTACAATTCTTTGCAACATTATAAACTTCTTTTAATTTAATAATATTATGAATTTCCTTAGAAATGCACAGATGGATCTTTCTCACTGAGTTTTTGTTTTTTAATGGAATATACTTTTGTTGGATCATTTATTTAAATGCTGCACACTTTATTTACTGCCTTACCTTTGAGTCTATTTATCCACAAATCCTTGAAGGTGGCAGCACAGGTGGAGAAGGTGGTGAAGAAGACATATGGTATAAGAACATAAGAAATAGGAGCAGGAGTAGGCCATCTGGCCCTTCGAGCCTGCCCTGCCATTCAACAAGATCATGGCTGATCTGAAGCGAATCAGTTCCACTTACCCGCCTGCTCCCCATAACCCCTAATTCCCTTATCGATCAGAAAACTATCTACCCGTGATTTAAACATATTCAACGAGGAAGCCTCCACCACTTCAATGGGCAGAGAATTCCAGAGATTCACTACCCTCTGAGAGAAGAAGTTCCCCCTCAACTCTGTTCTGAACCGGCCCCCCCTTATTTTGAGGCTGTGCCCTCTAGTTCTGGTTTCCCTTCTAAGTGGAAAGAATCTCTCCACCTCTACCCTATCCAGCCCCTTCATTATCTTATATGTCTCTATAAGATCACCCCTCATCCTTCTAAACTCCAACGAGTACAGACCCAATCTGTTTAATCTCTCCTCATAAGCTACACCCCTCATCTCCGGTATCAACCTGGTGAACCTTCTCTGCACTCCCTCCAAGGCCAATATATCCTTTCGCAAATAAGGGGACCAAAACTGCACACAGTACTCCAGTTGCGGCCTCACCAGTGCCTTGTACAGTTGCAGCAAGACCTCCCTGCTTTTATATTCTATCCCCCTCGCGATAAATGCTTGCCTTTATAGGACGGGGTATAGAGTATAAAAGCTGGAGTCTGATGTTGCAGCTGTATAGAACGCTGGTTTGGCCACATTTGGAGCACTGTGTCCAGTTCTGGTCGCCGCACTACCAGAAGAACGTGGAGGCTTTAGAGAGAGTGCAAAGAAGGTTTAGCAGGATGTTGCCTGGTATGGAGGGTCTTAGCTATGAGGAGAGATTGGGTAAACTGGGCTTGTTCTCCCTGGAAAGACGGAGAATGAGGGGCTCAAGGTGAGGGGCTCAAGGTGAGAGGGGCGAGGCATAACTCAGATATCAGAGGGACGTTTTTTACACAGAGAGTGGTGGGGGCCAAGTAGGGTGGTGGAGGCAGACACGCTGGCATCGTTTAAGACGATAGTCACATGAGCAGTCTGGGAATGGAGGGATACAAACGAATGGTCTAGTTGGACCAATGAGCGGCACAGGCTTGGAGGGTTGAAGGACTGTTTCCTGTGCTGTACTGTTCTTTGTTCTTTGTTCATCCCTTTCCCTTTATACCCATTCCTGGGGACTTATTACATGTAGATCCCATCTTTTTGCTACCCTCTAAACAGCAAATGAGTTGGTGGCAGCAATTATGAAATTAAGTGAGATTGAGTTTCATCATCAGCCCCTTCTTTCTCTTGTATTTACTCATCATCATGTTTAGCACTCTGCATGCTGCCATCATGGAGGTTTGCATGCTGTGCAATGTTTGCAAGCTGCCTTCCGTGGAAGGAATAAACATGGGTTAATTGCGTATTGTGATCCCTTCTCCTCTTTCAGGCCTTATCCAGTTTTCTCCCCATTTCTTCTTCCCCCCCCCCCCCCCCCTCATTCTAGTCCATTAGAATTGTAGTTATGTCATGGAAGCAATGGTTAAAATGAAAAAGCAATGCAGAGTCTAAACTTTCAAACAAATAAGCAGTTAAATGTCAATCATCGTCAGCCTCCGCTAACAGTTTTTGAAAGCTTAAAATTCCTGGTTGAAATAAACATCTATAGAGCTCCAAACGAATATGTATTCAGACTTCAAAAAATGAAAAATAAGTCTAAGATTAAATAGATGCAGAGCCCTGGAAGTATTGTAGATCACCGCAGTAATGCTGTGTATGTGTTTTGATATATTTTCATTCTATTACACTGGATGTGATGATACATCAAGGTCATGGCTCAGTTAACGAACAGTGATTGACAATATATATTGAAGCTAGTGTGTGAGCAGGAACTAAGAAAGATGTCAAATTTCATGGATGATTGCTGTAGGAAACCTGATGGGTAATGCACGATCACTATTGATATGTTATAGATAATAATCTTACTTATGATCTACAATTATTATTGAAATGTAAAAGTAACTGAGAGTTAGACACCAAATTAGAATTGTAATCATCGTCCTTATTCATTCATTCATTCATTCATTCAATACACCAGTTCCAATCTAGTAACCTGTACCTGATGAGGGCGAAAGATTAAAATAGAGACAAAGGGAGGATTTTCTGGCTGCACTCACCCCAAGACCAAAAAATCACACCCAAGGTCATTGGACCTTTGCATGGTCCTGTCCCGCCCATTATGATTTCCGTGGCAGGTGGGATGGGAAAATTCCGCCCAAAATTCTCCAAACCTCAATCACGTTCACCACCATTTTAATTCCAGGGGTTCAGGAGATGCTCACTGCAGGCTGTACAAATTGGGGTCCTATGATGTAATTAGGCCTGCAATGTTATTTTCATAGAAACCCTACAGTAGAGAAAGAGGCCATTCGGCCCATCGAGTCTGCACCGACCACAATCCCACCCAGGCCCTACCCCCATATCCCTACATATTTTACCCACTAATCCCTCTAACCTACACATCTCAGGACCCTAAGGGGCAATTTAAGCATGGCCAATGAACCTAACCCGCACATCTTTGGAATGTGGGAGGAAACCGGAGCACCCGGAGGAAACCCACGCAGACACGAGGAGAATGTGCAAATTCCACACAGACAGTGACCTAAGCCGGGAATCGAACCCAGGTCCCTGGAGCTGTGAAGCAGCAGTGCTAACCACTGTGCTACCGTGCCGGTTGCCTGGTTGCCAGAGAAACTTTCAGCAGGACACAGTTCAGGAAGGCATGTTGGTGCAGGAGTGTTCTTTTGGGCCTCGCAAGGAACTTTTACAAGAGAAAATACTGTGGATTCTGGAAATCTGAAATAAAAACATTAGGAACATAAGAACTAGGAGCAGGAGTAGGCAATTCAGCTCCTTGAGCCTGCTCCACCATTCAATATGATCGTGGCTGATCTCATCTCAGCTTCAACTCCACTTTTCTGTCCATTCTTCATATCCCTTCAACCCATTCCTAATTATAAGAACATAAGGAGGATTGGCATACGGAGAGAGAAACAGAGTTAACGTTTCAGGAGCAGCTTCAGTGAATTATGGACAAGGCCACTCAGCTCCCTTTGCACACCTACACTTTCTAATCACAACATTTAAGAAATACTCTGCACATCTGTTTCATCGACCAAAGTTGATAACCTCACATTTTTCCACATTATATTCCATCTGTCATGTTCTTGCCCACTCACTAAGTTTGTACAAATTCTCCTGTAGTCACTTTACATCTTCCTTAACATACATTCCCGCCAAGCTTTGCATCATCCACAAACATGGAACTTTGAAATTTGTTCCACACATCCAAATCATTGACATATATTGTGAATTGCTGGGGCCCAAAGGGCTAATCCTTCTGGTACCCCACTAACCACAGCTTGCCAATGTGAGAATAATCTGTTTATTCCTACTCTCTGTTTTTAACCTGTTAGCTAATCCTCAGTCCATGACAGTATGTTGCCTCCTATCCCATGTGCTTTTATTTTGTTGATTAACCTTATCTAAGGGACTTTATCATAAAAAAAAGCCTTTTGCAAGTCCAAATATGCTATATCCATCAACATCAAATTTGTCAGTAATATCTTCAAAAAACTCCAACTAGTTTTTCAAATGTGATTTTTCATTCGTAAATCCATAACCAATCAGATTGTGATTGTCCAAGTGTCTATTTATCACATCCTTCGTAATAGATTCCAGCATTTTCCCGAACACTGTTGTGTTCAGGTCTGTAGTTAAATGTTTTCTCTCTCCTTCCCTTCTTAAACAGTGGCATGAGATTTGCTTCATTAACCATTCCAGAATCCATCAAGTTTTGGAAGATCATCACCAATGCATCCATTATCTCTATAGTCGTCTCTATCAACATTCTGGAAGGCAAAATAACAGGTTCCAGTGACATATCAGCTTTCAGTCCCATTAATTTCTCCAATATAACTATCTTAATAATTTATTTCAACTCCACATTCTCCCTAGTCCCTTGGATCTCAACATCTGGGAGATTTCCTGTATCTTCCTGAATGAAAACAAACACAAAGTAATCAGTTAGCTTCTCAGTCATTTCTCTATTCCCCATTATGAATTCTCCTACCTCTGCGTGGTTGCCACAGAGGACTTGGATGAGGACATTGATAAAATCCATCACATTTCTCCCTCTTTTTAGCTTTGAAGAAGAGACAGCTGGCAGAGCGCTGAGTGCATCAGGATCCAGCAGCATCCACAAGACCTGAGACCCGCGTCCGTGCTACAAATCTGACATCGAACACCCCGCTGAGCAACAGCCCCCCCACCCCCACACACTTCTAGAGCCCCCCCCGACCCAAGAAACAAAATGGCCGCTATGAAAGGACCCCCGTAAGCAGCAGAGACCATCGGATGCTAGCACTTTAACGGTGCTCAAGTTAGTGAGAACTTACCTCCTCACTAACCCTCACTGATGGAATTGGACTGAAATGGAGCATGTCTGTTTCACGCCGATTCCAGACTGGCGAACATGGTGATAAAGGAAAAAGTTGAGTGTGCAGCCCATTAAGTCAATTTAAGCTTCAGAAACTCACACCTTTATCACTTTGTATCATTGTATATTTAAACACATAGGGCCCTATTTTACCATTTTGATTCTAAGCGCTGGGCGGACTTGAAACTGGGAGTGTTTTAGATCTGATGTTTAGACCCAGTAGCGTCTGCATGGTTTCCCCAATGTACCATGCCTCGGGACATCCTTTCCTACAGCGTATCAGGTAGACAACGTTGACTGAGTTGCAAGAGTATGTACCGTGTACCTAGTGGATGGTGTCCTCACGTGAGATGATGGCATCCGTGTTGATGATCCGGCACGTCTTGCAGAGGTTGCTGTGGCAGGGTTGTGTGGTGTCGTGGTCACTGTTCCCTGAAGGCTGGGTAGTTTGCTGCGGACAATGGTCTGTTTGAGGTTGTGCGGTTGTTTGAAGGCAAGAAGTGGGGGTGTGGGGATAGCCTTGGCGAGATGTTCGTTTTCATCAATGACATGTTGAAGGCTCCGGAGGAGATGCCGTAGCCGGTACATTGGGGAAACCATGCAGATGCTACGACAACGGATGAATGAACACTGCTCGACAATCACCAGGCAAGACTGTTCTCTTCCTGTTGGGGAGCACTTCAGCGGTCACGGGCATTCAGCCTCTGATCTTCGGGTAAGCATTCTCCAAGGCGGCCTTCACGACACACGACAGCGCAGAGTTGCTGAACAGAAACTGATAGCCAAGTTCTGCACACATGAGGACGGCCTCAACCGGGATATTGGGTTCATGTCACACTATCTGTAACCCCCACAGCTTGTCTGGAGTTGCAGAATCTCACTGGCCGTCCTGCCTGGAGACAATACACACCTCTTTAACCTGTGCTTAATGCTCCCTTCATTCACATTGTTTGTACCTTTAAGACTTGATTATCTGTGAAGACTGCATTCCAATCATTATTCTGTAAATTGAGTTTGTGTCTCTGTATGCCCTGTTTGTGAGCATTTCTCCACTCCACCTGACGAAGGGCCAGCCTGTTCCGAAAGCTCGTGGTATTTGCTACTAAATAAACCTGTTGGACTTTAACCTGGTAGAAACATAGAAATCCTACAGTACAGAAAGAGGCCATTTGACCCATCGAGGCTGCACCGACCACAATCCCACCCAGGCCCTACCCCCATATCCTTACATATTTACCCACTAATCCCTCTAACCTATGCATTCCAGGACACTAAGGGCAATTTTTTTTTTAGCACGGCCAATGAACCTAACCCGCACATTTTTGGACTGTGGGAGGAAACCGGAGCACCCGGAGGAAACCCACGCAGACACGAGGAGAATGTGCAAACTCCACACAGACAGTGACCCAAGCCGGGAATCGAACCCAGGTCCCTGGAGCTGTGAAGCAGCAGTGCTAACCACTGTGCTATTGTGCCACCAACGTGGTGTTGTTAAACTTCTTACTGTCTATATCATCTCAGCATGGACAGTTGCAGTCTGGACTGGCTGACTAGCAAGAGCACTGGTGGAGTGGCAAATACTTTCATTCTGAGAGGGGACAGGAGATTCCTGCTCTACGGAGCCACTGCCAGTCCCCCAGGACATTAGCCCCAGAATACCAATAGTATACTGGAGGACAGATTGCTGAACGGTCGTGAAGTCTCCATGCCCCCTTGAGCACTGATATCTGCTGCCATGATTGCAGCTAGCAAGCAAGGCACCAAATTGAGTTTGTCTGACACTGCAGCATTGGGACATTGGGTGGCTTATAACTGTGTTGTAATGGAAGCTGAAATATTGGCTACCAGATGCTACATCATAACTTGGTGTGCACAAACCAATATGCATTTGTCTACCACTGACATGCTAGAAAGAATAATTTCCAAGCTCTGTGTGAAAACTTGTGCCAAGGTGGAGCTGGACTCTTCGGCTGGTATTTCACGACTCCAGCAGCAACCAAAAGAACAGCAAGATCGATTGGTTGCATCGCAAAAGATATCTCATCACTCTGAAGGGCAGTGGGGCTTTGGAGATGGATAGAAACACATGTAGAGATTAAAGAATGCTGCTTACCCCTTGCCCATCAACAGTCACTGGCCATACTGCCCATTCCCCCACCCACATGCTCCCCAGAATCACAGACACCCCATTTCCCCACCCACCATGCTCCCCAGAATCATAGACTCCCACATTCCCCCACCATCATGCTCCCCAGAATCATAAACTCCCACATTTCCCCACCCACATGCTGCCCACAATCACAGCTCCTTGAAAAGTTGAGAGGCTTTGTGCACATCCTTCAGCTGCAAGTAAGTTGAGTGCACTCAGACCCAGCAGCACTGCAAGACCTGAGGTCAGTGCTGAGACCTGGATCAATGCTCAAGTCTCCTGGCAGGCACCCGTGTGCCAGAGACCTCGGACGTTCCCTTCTCCACCTGATGTACATTATCAGATGTGTCGTGCTCACCAGAGAGTGACCCAGAAGCCTCAACATGAACTGGACCTACTGATGTATCTGGGATAGTGAGTTGTGAGGTGCCAGCTGACGCCAAAAAGGTGCGTCCCACCCTTGGAGGCCCCTTCACCCATATCCTCCAAGGACTCATCTAAGCTGTCTGGAGCGGGATGGGTGGGAGCCACAGTGGGAGTCACGATGCCAGGTAGCCCCAGGGAGTCTGGATCTGTACCTGCAACATAGGACACAAGGTTAAGTACAAGGAGGGAGAGAAAACCAGGATGCAGAAACGTGATTCACATTTCTCCATTGAACATAGAACAAAGCATAAAGATTACATCACAGGAACAGGCTCTTCGGCCCTCCAAGCCTGCAGCGACCAGGTGGCCCATCTGAATTGTAACCCTTTACCCTTCCGGGGACCATATACCGCGACTCCCATCCCATTCACGTAGCTGTAAAGATGCCCCTTAAATGTCACTCTCATCTCTGCCTCTGTGACCTTCCCTGGCAGTGAGTTCCAGGCACTCATCACCCTCTCTGTGCAAATAAACATGCCTTGTACCTCTCCTTTAAACCTTGCCCCTTGCACCCAAAACCAGTGCCTCCGAGAAGTTACCTCAAATTCTTGACAGCAGCCCGACCATGTTGTCGCTGACAGCCTGCATCTCCCCTTCCCTGGACATCTCCAGTGCCCGCTCTTCAAAGGGGGTGGGGACCTGGAGGTCTGGCTCAACACCCCTTGTCTTCGCCCTCTCTCTGGTGTTATGGTCAGTCTTCTCTTGTGGAGACAGAAGGAGCCATGAAAGAAATGATGGTGTGACTCCTGCAGAGTATCAGGTGGTGGCCCTTGGGGAGCAAGCGCAGTGCTACTGTTGGGGTGGGGGGTTGTGTAGGAAGGAGGTGCTTGGGGTTGGAAGCATGCAGGGTGCTGGGGGTGGGAGGATCTGGGGACGATTTGGGGGAAGATGCTAAATGGGGTTAAGCACTCACCCCTGTTGCACGGATGAGGTCATTGACCTTCTTGCGGCACAGCTTCCCTGTTCTGGGGGCCAGTGCCATGGCACTGACCAAGGTGGCAACTGCCTTCCAGGCTGCATTGCCATTAGCCCCCTTGGGTCTGCATCCTCCTGGGGAGAAGAGGGTGGCCTGCCTCACTTCTGCCACATCCAGAAACTGCCCCTGGTCGCCTTCAGTAAATCGGGGGGCTGGTCATGTAGTCATTTTTTCCTGCACTACCTACCTGCCTGTCCATCCTTGGGTTTTTTATGGAGTTACCCCGCGTTAGGGCAGATCAGATGCAGGTAGTTTGGTAGAGCATTCCAGCAAGCTCATGCAGTTTGCTTGTTAGCATTGAGGGGAAGGCAAGTGAGCACCTGCTGGTGTGCTGATGGGGAGGGGGGCGGATGGTGGATCAGTGCCTCAATGATTGGGGACATGGGGAGAGAGAGGGAGGTGTCACACAGCCATCGGAGTCAGGACGAGATGGGGGCCTTGTGCAGGAGGGTCCGGGGTCGGAGTGAGGGGGATCACTCTGCCTGAGATCGGTGGGGGGGAGGGTGGATCTCTCTGAGATAGGTGTGGGGGAAGGGTAGGGGGTATCTCTCTGCTTGAGATCGGTGGCGGGGGAGGGTTAGGTGGTATCACTCTGCTTGAGATCAGTGGTGGGGGGAAGGGGAGTCCGCTGCCACTCTGCCTGAGATCATTGGGGGGGGAAGGGGTGGAGGGGGCTGCGATTGGTCTGGGTGGTAGGGTGTGGGAGGATAAGGGGGTCAGTAATGCTGTGGGGATGGGGCAATGCCCGTGTGTGCCAGGGGGAAGCGTTATCCGGCCCAGGAGAGATGTGGCATGGGAACAGCACTCTATCATTCTTTGTTTGTCCATGTGCAGTTGGAGGCTCCAATCGGAGCTGCAGGGTTTCAGGCGTGTCAGGCCCCACCCACAGGCTTGTGCAGCACGATTCAGACTCGCTGATATTTTTTCAGGCAGAGTGTGTATGGGGGCACTTCAGAACGGGCCTAAAAGCTGAATCTGAAACACTCCCAGTTTCAAGTCCGCCCAGCACTCAGAATCAAAATGGTAAAATAGGGCCCTTGGACTTCACATTACAGATCCTACATTGGATAATGCCATTGTACCTGTGATAGTGCTGTGATGAATGGACAATTTCTCATTCTTCATACAATGACATGGCTGATTTTCCAGTATATAGGAACCTGTTGTCTGAAACAACTTCTTGTGGTGCTCCAAATAGACTAAAGATTGAACTTAACTCAGATGCTCAGGGGGTGGTGTTTGTCACTGGGGATTTGTGATGTCAGTGGGGGGGGGGGGGGGGTGGAGGGAGGTGGGGTGGTAAGTGGGGGGTGGTCAGTGGGTGGGTCATGAGGTCAGTGGGGGTTGGTCAGTGGGGAGAATTGAATGGTCAGTGTGGCCAGGTGGTCAGTGGGGGGGTTATGAGGTCAGTAGGGGTGGGAGGATAGTTTTGGATTGTGGAGGTAGTTTGGATCAGGGGGCGGGAGGTGATTTGGAGGGTGGGTTTAGCCAGGCGGTCAGCAGGGTAGTGGGGGAGTGGGAAGGGGGGAGCATTCAGGATGGAGGGGGGCAGTCGAGGGCCAGTAGTTGGGGGAATCACATGAGGAGTTGGTTTGGGGAGAATCCTGTGAGTGTTGGGATGGGTCAGTATTATAATTACCCAGAAGTTAGAATTTGTCTTAATTCTTTGAACTATTGCTGTAAGACAGTCAAAATTCTCTGACGTTTGTGATTTAGATCGGAGTTTCGAATAGTTCCCATTGCAGGTAAATTATCCAATGGAAGTTTGGACTTCTCAGCTATTGTTGTGCAATACTTATGCGGGCACTTCTGGTTGGGGGAGGGGAGTCCTCCAGTGCATCTTTGGGGTATCCCTGTGTACAGCACCTGGGAACCTGGAAGTCATGGGCCACTGTGTCTGCAATGCTACATTGGATGTGCCATGTAACTGATAGATAATGGGAAATTTCAAGAACTAGTCACAACAAGAAATAATCTCCAAGCGATCAGTTGCAATTCTAATGGATGTGCGGGTTTCTTAGTGAGGTAATCATAGTTTTTCGTGGCAACTGGGTATGTAGGCTTGGCATGCCCTGCATTCCCACATGGCCGTTTCAATGTCCTGATTCATCCCGGGCAGCATATTGCTTCTCTCGCCGTTTCCAGTTTCAATCTGTCCCCCTATCTGTTTGGTGCAACTGCTATAGGATGTCAGAGCTAAGGTATTCTGGAATAGAAACTTCATTGCCCTTGAAGGTAACAGCTTGGGTATCCTATGGTCATCTCTATAAGGTCAAAATGATTTAGAACCTCTGGAATATCCTGGAAAGATTTTGACCAACCACTAATCATCTTTGCCATAATTGTTGCAATTTAGGATCATTGGACGTTTCTTGTCATTGCTGGCATTTATACTGCCCAAATTCGTGAGGGCAATATGTAGGATGTTGACTGTTGTGTAGGCAAGTGGAGAGTATTCCATCACACTTTTGTAACATATAGATGGTGGAGAGGCTTTACATAGTCAGGTGGATGAGTTACTCTTTGCAGAGTTCCCAGCCTTTAACCTGCTCTTGTAGCATGGTATTTATATGGCTGGTCCAACTCAAGTTCCAGTCAATGGCAACCCCCAGGATATTGAGAGTGGGGCTTCAGTGATGGTAATGCCATTGAACGTTAAGGGGAAATGATTACATTCTCTCTTGTAGATGGTCATTGCCTGGCACTTAACATGACACAAATGTTGCTTTCCACTTATCACCCTGAGACTGAATGTTGAACAGGTCTTGCTGCATCTGGACATGGACTGTCTCAGTATCTGAAGAGTTGTGATCATTGCTGGATATTGTGTAATCATCAGCAAACATCTCCACCTCTGACCAAACTAAGTGTCAGTGAGGTATGTTTACATCTGAAGCGCTTCATTCTTATACCGTCACTTACATAAAGAGTGGCAGATTGTTTCATCAGCACAGGTCTGCAGAATTAATACATACAGAAAATGAAACTTGTCTTAATGACAGCACTGTAAAATCCAGGTTCCAAGTTACATGAGCTGCATACTGTTTTAACCAGATTGTGAAACATTTCTCTGACTTAAATGCTTTTGTCAGTGGCTGTTAAGGTTTACAGGTATGTTGAAAGTTTGTATAATCAGTTCCTTCCCAGGTTCGAAACTCCGCCATGGATGCTGTTAACTTGTAAGATGTCTCTATGAAGGTGTGTCGAAATCCCGAGGTATGTTTGTATTCAGGCTTTGCTCATAGCAAAGAAATCAACTTGGTCAAAATCCCTAAAGATAAAGCTGAAAGATATTCCTCTTGTGTATACAATGAAAGTTACTTGTGAAAGCAGACACAATCTTGGGAAAAGAACAAGCTCTGTTTAGAAAAAGCTGCCGTGTGTTTGGTTGATCATTCAGGCTGACAACTCAGTGAAATGTATATTGAACACAATCACATCCAATCAATTGTATTGACATTGAGAAGGTTTGTGATTATTTAGGAAAAAGTTTTATTTAGAACAATGAGCACTATCAACATGTCAAAGAATTGTCAACTTCACTGAGGAACTTCCACTGGGCCTAGTACTCATACACAGCAGTTTGGACTGGTTTATGGTAAGTGTCAAGCTGTGGCAAGCTTCTCTCATATTGCCTTCTTTCAGTATGATAATCAAAATGTTCCTGTCTGGTGATTAATCTTGTTATCATTGTTGTAGTCATAACGACTGAGAATTTGTAATTTATTAAAAACAGTGAATTGATCACTGATCACAATGATGCCATGCACTTTATCACACAACAAAGATATTTGAAAATATTAGAAAAGATTACTCAGTAAAAGACGATAAAAAAGTACATTAAGAAAAGTGTCTTCAAACAGATCTCAAACTTCTAGACAGCTGCATAGGTTCAGAATTTAGAAATATACAGGAGTGAATTGTTTGGTACAATTGGTTTTAAATGAATCGCATCTTATGCCAAAACATCCTCTTACTCATCATCAGCGAGCCCCAGGGATGTTCTTGCATTGTGCACCTTCATTCACTGGAATGCATCTTTCATCATTTTGGAACAATTTCACTGAACTCTGACTTTAAACAGCAAGTAGCATGGGCTTGCACAGTGCGAGATAACAGAGGCTAACGCTTAGTTCTGAGGCAGATATTTGAAAAAGATTATTGGCTTTGGAACAATACTGAAGGAAATAAAAAAATGTCTGTCAATATAAGTAGACCAAATATGGGGTTTAGGATTCTGATTCATTACCAACTGAAACAAGTCGATATGCTTGCTTACTTCCTTGGTGGGATAATTACACAGGCTCAAGAGACATAAAATTGAAATTTTAATTGCATTGGGGCAATTGACGAAACTGGCTGTTATCAAATGCAACTCCATAATTCAAAGTCTATTGCATCCTCCCAGCTGATGTGAAGCACAAGTGATAAATGTGGACGATGAACAAAAGATTTTTCAATTCTTAGGAAATGAAAAACTTGCACTTATGAAGCAACTTTTAATGTCCTGAAGTAGATTACAGTCAAGTAAGTACATGAAGTTCTGAAATATTCTGTTTATGAAATAAGTATGAGCAAGCTGTCAGCTGAAAGCCAGAGGCTAAAGTTTGAGGGGTGCCACTTTGCATCAAGCATTGCTGACTAGGAATCTCCCCTCTCTTAGCAGCTGTCATTGGTGTGTTGGAAGGACTTACAGGTTGACAATCAACCTGTTTGGCCAAGTTCCATGGCTATCAAATTTTGGATCAGGACTTGAACACAGTGGCTGGCTCAGAGGTGGTGACACCATCCATTGTTCCACAAAACCCAAGAAAATGATTGATTTCTAGAATGAGAGAGTTAATCATGATAGTTTAGTAATTTGAATTGAATGGCCAAAGTTCCATTGACTGTATGCACAATGAAAAATTCTGTCAGTAACACCTAAGGTCTCAGAGGATAGCAGAAGTGATGGATTGATTCTATCAGAGAATTAACAGCTGAAAGACAAAGATAGTAAACTTTGCAGGAGAAAGATCGATGGTGCCAATGAGTCCCAAAAGCAATAACACTCGACCAAAATTAAGTGGGAGACAATAGTATAGCATGGATTCTTAATTCAAATGTAGCATAATCGCGTAAATTATTTCCTCATCTTTTATTCAACCTTAATTTATAAAAATATAACTGATATCCTGTTAGAAAAAATCACATGAGCCATTTTTTGATCATGTTTATATACTAGAGTTAGTATTTTTAACATTTGCAATGCTATATAAGGGCAAGGAATTAAATTTTATTCCTGATCATTGGCAACTCAATGGGGATTGGAAGTGTTACAATTCCTGTAGCGACTGATAACTTTTCAAAAGCTTGTGAATTCCCAGTGACTGACTTAAAAGAATTGCACAAAAATATTTCAAGTTTTAAGACATTTACTTTAACAATTTGACTAAATATCACTTAGCAGGCAACAAGAACGCTAAACTGCAGAAATTATAATACTTATTAATCTCTTAACAGGCAAATACTTCATGTTGCAGAAGTATACATTATAGCACGCTCTCCTGAGATTATATTATTCATATGAAACAGTCCACAGTCATTCCCAGATTTCAATGAGTTCATGTCTCTCCATTTTGAGTGACTGTTGAAAGGTGCTTCCCTCAGTTTCCTGAACCGACTACCAGCAATAAGGGCAACTCTGGTGATTTATTCTCACACCTTTGCCAAGTTACAGAATGCTTAAATGGGAAGTGGCTCTGTGACCAGAGGCCATTGTCCCTCCCACATTCTGTCTGGTAGCTTACAGAACACTGGGAGCGTACCCCTCTCTACTAGCTGCAAGTTTTTGTCTGAGTGAGACTTTCCTTTTTATCTCTCTTTTTCTCTTTCTGTTCAAAAACTCAGAGACTGAAAGTCTGTCCACCTTCAGCCCAGGGTTGCCTCCTTTGATTTCAATTGTGCATGTTTTGCAATTTGTTTCCAGTAAGTCTCAATGCGGACCCACCTGTCCCAAGGAGGTAATGTTTCCATGTAACTGCTGACCTTGTCCTCTAGATGATGGTGGTTGGGGGTTTGGGAGATACTGTCGAAAGAGCCTTGATGAGTTATTCAGTTCACCTTGCAGATGGTAAACACTGCTGCTACTGTGAGTTGGCTGTGGAGGGAGTGAATGTTTGTGGATAGGGTGCCAATTAAGTGGGATACCTTGTCCTGGGTGATGTCAAGCTTCTTGAGTGTTGCTGGAGATTCACACATCCCGTGAAAGGGCGATATATTCCATTACATGTGCCTTGTAAATGGTGAACAGGCTTTGGGGAGTCAAGAGGTGAGTTACATAAGAACATAAGAACATAAGAAATAGGAGCAGGAGTAGGCCATCTGGCCCTTCGAGCCTGCCCCGCCATTCAACAAGATCATGGCTGATCTGAGTGAATCAGTTCCATTTACCTGCCTGCTCCCCATAACCCCTGATTCCCTTATCGATCAGAAAACTATCTACCCGTGATTTAAACATACTCAACGAGGAAGCCTCCACCACTTCAATGGGCAGAGAATTCCAGAGATTCACTACTCTCTGAGAGAAGAAGTTCCCCCTCAACTCTGTTCTGAACCGGCCCCCCCTTATTTTGAGGCTGTGCCCTCTAGTTCTGGTTTCCCTTCTAAGTGGAAAGAATCTCTCCACCTCTACCCTATCCAGCCCCTTCATTATCTTATATGTCTCTATAAGATCACCCCTCATCCTTCTAAACTCCAACGAGTACAGACCCAATCTGTTTAATCTCTCCTCTCCTACATGGCACAGGATTCCTAGCCTCTTACCTGCTCTTGTAACCACAATATTTATATGGCTGGCCAGTTCAGTTTATGGTCGACGGTAGCACCCAGGATGTTGATAGTGGGGGATACAACGATGCTAATGCCATTGAATATCAAGGGACGATGGTTAGGTAGTCTCTTGTTGGAGATGGTGATTACCTGGCACTGTGTGGCACAAATGTGACTTGTCAACCCAAGCCTGGATATTGTCCACATCTTATTGCGTTTTAACATGGACTGCTTCAGTATCTGAGGAGTCAAGAATGGTGCTAAACATTGTGCAATTATCAACTAACAACCTTTGTGCTAGGTATGACTCCAACCAACAGAGAATTTTCCTTCTGATTGCCACTGACACCAGGTTTTGAATTGGCTGAAGATTGGCATCTATGATGCTGTGGACCTCTGGAGGAGGCCATGGTGGATCATTCACTTCGCATTTCTGGCTGAAGATGGTCGCAAATACTTTTTGCCTTAAGTTGATGTCCTCTGTTTATTGATCCTTCCACCAACAAGAACATTTTCTCTTTATCTTCTGTCTACACACGTCATAATTTTGAACAGTTCTCTCAAATTTCCTCTCAGCCATCTCTTCTCCCAGGAGAGCAAGACCAATTTTGTCAATTATGCACATAAGTGAAATCCCTCATTCCTGGAATCATGCTTCTAAATCTTTTCTGCACCCTCTTTAAAGTCGTCACATCCTTCCTAAAGTTTGGTACCCAAAATTGGACGCAATGCATTGTAAAGCTTTATCATAACATCCTTCCTTTTGTTCTCTAAATTTCTATTTATAAAGCTCACAATCAAATATGCCTTTTCTTTTTAAAACTATTTTCTCAATCTGTTCTGCCACTTTCAATGATCTGTGAAGATACACTCCAGGTCTGCTTGTTCCTGAACCTTCTTTAGAATTATACCTTTTATTTTAAATTGCTTCTCCTAGTTCTTCTTACCAAATTGTTTCACTTCTTACTTCTCTGCATTATATTTCATTTTCTACGTGTCCACCCATTCCACCAGCTTGTCTATGTTCTCTTGAAATCTATCAATATCCTCAAAGTTCACAATATTTCAGAGTTTTGTGTCATGTGCTAATTTTAAATGTGTTCCTTGAACACTTAAATCGTTAACATAGACCAGTGGTTCCCAAACTTTTTTCACTGGGCCGCACTTTCGGAATAAAAATTTGCTCACGCCACATCCAATTTTTTATTGATAAGAAATACGTTCAAAAACAAAAAGAAACAACTCCTCGCAGTGCTTGATTCATAACATAGAACACAACTAACTTTATAATATGATCATGGGACATCCAGAAAGTATAAAACAATGCTTGTTTAAACCATGTTTAAATGTTTCTTTGATTGTCCTTGAATCTTCCCGCCACACTTGCCATCCTCTCTCGCTGCACCAGTGTGGTGCGCCGCACCCTTTGGGAACCACTGACATAGACCAAGAAAAGCAATCAGTAATTTAGTGAACTTCATATCCATTCTGCCACCTTCTCTTTTATTCCATGGGCTTCAGCTTTGTAAGAGTTTTAACAACACCGGGTTAAAGTCCAACAGGTTTATTTGGTAGCAAATACCATTAGCTTTTGGAGCGCTGCTCCTTCGTCAGTGCTCCGAAAGCTAATGGTATTTGCTACCAAATAAACCTGTTGGACTTTAACCTGGTGTTGTTAAAACTCTTACTGTGTTCACCCCAGTCCAACGCCGGCATCTCCACATCATGACTACCATCTTCAGCTTTGTGACAGGTCTATTATGAGGTATTTTATCACATGCTTTTTGGAAGTCCATATATACCATATCAACTCCATCACCCTCATCAACCCCCTCTGTCACCTCACCAAAAAATCTCTATCAATATAGTTCAACATGAATCTGTTTAACAAATCCATGTTAACATTCACAAGCCACAGTTGTCCATCAGACTATTAATTTTGTCCCAGATTATTGTTTCTACTCTCAAGCTTTACCTACCACAGAGATGACCACGCAGAGCTGTGTGTAACTTTACACCTATTTTTGAACAATTGCAATTTTCCAGTCCTCTAAAACTACCCCAGTGTCTCAGGAAGATAACATAATTATGGTCAGTTCAGCCTTAATTTCCACCCTTACTTTACTGAGACACTCGGATGCATTGCATTTGGTTCTTGTGGCTTGTCAACTTTAATTACATGCTGCCTTTCTAATACCTCCTCATTATGAATTTTTAGACTATCCAGTATTTCAGTTACCACCTCTTTTACTGTGAGCAGCATCTTCTTTCTTGGTAAAGACCATTGCAAAATACACATTTATTACCTCAGTTATGCTCTCTGTTCCACGGGCGGCACGGTGGTACAGTGGTTAGCACTGCTGCCTCACAGCGCCAGGTACCTAGGTTCGATTTCTGGCTTGGGTCACTGTCTGTGTGCAGTTTGCACATTTTCCCTGTGTCTGCCTGTGTTTTCCCTGGGTGCTCTGGTTTCCTCCCACAGTCCAAAATATATGCAGGTTAGGTGAATTGGCCATGCTAAATTCTCCCTCAGTATCTGAATTGGTGCCGGAATGTGGCGACTAGGGGATTTTCACAGTAACATCATTGCAGTGTGAATGTAAGCCTACTTGTGACTGATAAAAAAACTTTTAAAAAAACGTTAAATCCTTCTTTTCATCATGAACTAGTTGCACCCCCTACCCCACCTCCCCCCCCCCCCTTTACTATCCATTTATTACTTATTAGCTTTTAGAAGACTTTTGGATTCTCTTTTCTGTTAGCTGCCAGTCTCTATTTGTTGTACACTACCTTCACCGTGCTGATTTTCTTTTTCACTCCTCCTTTGAACTTTAAATATACATTCTAGTTTTGTCGACCTGACATCTGTCATATGCCCCATTTTTCTGCTTCATATTACCCATGTTCTTATTTCTCATGCTCTTCTATTCTATCCCTCTTGACATCCAGAAATCTCTGGTTTTGGTTGCTGCACCTTTCCTCCTTGTGTGAATGAACTTTGCAATACAACCATCTCCTTTTAAGGGGCAGATGTTCCAATTTAGCTTCCCAACCTGATTTTCCAATTAACCTGGGAGTGATCTGTTCTCACCTCATAAAAATGGCCCTTCCCCAATTTGTATTTTTACTTTCAATTGCTCACTCTTCTTTTCACCAGCTAACCTAAACCTTATGATACTATGATCACTGTCTTCTAAATGTTCCCCTACTGACACTTGGTCCAACACATTCTCCAGCACCAGATGTAGCAATGCTGCCTTTCTTATTGGTCTGAAATTACTGATCAAGAAAACTCTCCTGAACACACTTCAGAATCTATTTCCCTTCTCTGCTCTTTACACTGTTACTATTCCAATCTATGTTAAGATAATTGAAGTTCCCCACTAAGGTTGGTAATTTCCCACTACTTGGTGGCCTATAGAATATCCCAAGTTGTGTAATGGTACACTTCTATTGATCTTTCTCTACAATTTAGCTACGACTGTAACATTACATTCTACACCCTCCCTTTTCCTTCTCTATGTATGGTATGCTTTGTCTGTATAGCACGCAAGAAAAAATGCCTTTCAATGTATACTAATGTGTATGACAATAATAAATCAAATCTTAATCCCAATCAAATAAAATTGTTTTTGACCTCTCTAGGACATTCTCTCTCTCAAGTACTGTGATATTCTCCTTAATCATTACAGCTGTCTCTTCTCCTTTCTTTCCTTCTTATAATATATACTTCTATTTTTTTTTGAACTAGGACTCCATTATCACCACAGCATCATATTCCCATGTGACTGCAGTTCACCAGCTTTATTTATCAAACTTACATACATGGACTGTAAAACCAATTTAGATCTTATTGCATTACCTAAGACCCCACCTAATATCTTGTTATTTCTTACTCCAATGACATTTGCTTCTCCCAAACCTCTGTGCACTTGTTTACCCTTCCTGATGCTATTCCCTGGGTTCCCGCCCTCTGCCAAGCTGCAAAAACTCTCCCCAACAGCACCAACAAACCACCCTGTCAGGACATTGGTCCCTGCTCTATTTAGGTGCAATCCCTTCTGCTTGAAAAAGCCCCATCTATGCAGACCCAGTCCCAAGACCCAGGAATCTGAAGCCCTGCCTCCTGCACCATCTCTCCATCCACTCATTCACATGTTCTGTTATCCTATTTCTATACTTACATAATTCTGAAGGTAATCTAGAGATTATTACCTTTGGAGGTTCTGCTTACTCATTTTTTCCCCTAGATTCTTAATATCTGCTTGCAGGATCTCAGCTTTAACTAATAGGGACCATGACTGCTGGGTCTTCACCCTCAGAACACTCCACAGCCGCTTAGTGACACGATGGACACTGGCAGCAGGGAGGCACCATATCATACTGGAGTCATATCTGTGGCTGCAAAAATACCTGTCTGTTCCCCTAATTACAGAATCCCCTATTACTATTGGTTTCCCAATCTTCCTCCTGTACTGCTGGGCCAGCCATGGTGTCATGGACTTGCCTCTGGCTGCAGTCCCAGAGGAACTATCACTTCCACGAGTAGTCAGGATTGAATATTGATTGGGGAATGAGATGCACTCAGGGGACTCCTGCGCTACCTGACTGGTCGTCCTTGACTGCCTGACAATCACCCATTCCTTTTCTGTCTGTACACCCTTAAGTCATGGGGTGACCAAATTGGGGAGAGAGTAGAGCCAAAGTTTCGAGTCTAGATGACCCTTCTGCTGTCAGACCTGCTGAGATTTTCCAGCAGTTTTCTGTTTTTGTTTCAGATTCCTGCATCCACAGTATTTTGCGTCTATCAGAAGCATCCTGGAGTTTCCACAAGACAAAGGAAGCACATTCAATGGGACTGAGGTACCCTGCCTTCCTCTATTAGACTAAACTTAAAAGAAATAAACTGAAGACTTAAATTTTTTTTAAAACTCCTCTCTAATCAGCCTTGTGCTGATATCAGTTTTTTTTTTACCTTGATCCCAGCTGACACTGGCTTGCCGTCCGGATTCTGGCTCTGTACTCCTTTAATTCAGTGATCCTTACTTCTGGTACTGTTTTCCCTCAGGCTCATTCTCACTGACTCCCTCCGCAGCTTTGGCCTCTGCACCTCAGACCTGCCCTCACGTCAGTTGTGAGAAAATAACAAACTTGGAATCCTCTGAATCTCAGGTCTGAATTAATTAGTCCAAAGATGTGCGGGTTAGGTTGATTGGCCAGGTTAAAAATTGCCCCTTAGAGTCCTGAGATGTGTAGGTTAGAGGGATTAGTGGGTAAAATGTGTGGGGGTAGGGCCTGGGTGGGATTGTGGTCGGTGCAGACTCGATGGGCCAAATGGCCTCCTTCTGCACTGTAGGGTTTCTATGATTCTATGATTAATTAAAAGGAGGATCTTAATGAGATTAAATAGTACTCTTTATTTGATTATGAAGAATACGTACAAGTTGGAAAAAATATTGCTGTTCACTTGCCAGGCATGTAGTTGCAGAATGACTCATGTGGAATTACAAGACTGGAAAAGTAAGATCTGTGCCTGTTTTTTCTGAGTTTGTGAATCAATTTCATACCTTACCTCGTTAAAATCCAAGAACAGATTCAACAAATTCTGTCACAATTCTATCAGATTTGTCTCAGTTTGCTGTGTTTTTTTCTCTCTCAACATGTGCTCATTTGAAATGGAAGCAAATCAAATACTATCGGGTATGGGACAGCTTTTGCAAGTTTCTTTTTGCAATGTGTAATGTTGCTTTTATTGGACATTCTTTCTATAGGCGGTGGTTGTATTCGTGGGTGTAATGATGGTAGAACTGTCATTTCTCAACATTATTACAGTGTGAAACTGACAGCAAATCCTGGCATGTACAAAACAACACTGAAATCTGGAAGTTGCTGTCAGCAAGGAGTGAACGTGTGCTGTTGCAATCTTCTCAGGTACATTCAATACAGGATCATGGATTTGACATGAGCTTCAATATTTGTATGCACTATTCTTGATGTAAAGAATGCAAATATTTATTCTTGTTCAATCAACCGCAACTGAGTTTTTAATAGCATATCCATCTCAGTTACTGATGAACAATCCATGTGACCCTTGAAAACATCTTTAATTCTTACATCCCCTCAGAACATTTAAATATTGCTTGAGTTTCAAAATAATAAAAAGTATATATATTTTTTAAAGCTATTTTTGTGATATTCCAACATCTCCCTTAATCCCATGTATATGTCCCAATCTTTATATTGCATTCTGTGTGATGATTAAAATGCGAATGATATTCCAAGACTTTTACCTCCTGCTTGCAAATTGGAATTTACAAAAGGGTACTAGTTGAAGCAGATGTTGGAACAATTTGAATATGTCACTCAAGGCCCGAACACATATTTTAGGACGTTGCTGAACATCTGTCATAAATGCAGAGAATGCAAAGGTGAGGTCCAAACTTGTGCTTATTAGGCCTACCTACTGGGAGCGAACACTTACTGCAATGCATTGCTAACTGCAAAACCACGTATTACCCACCCTACAGTAGCAGAGCACAATACTCTCCCACACAGATTCAAAGTAGCATCAAATATCTGTCACCAATATTCCTCCATTACAAGTTTCTTTTTTAATTTATTTTGTGGGACATGGGTGTCACTGGCTGGCCAGCATTTATTGCCCATCCCTAGTTGCCCGAGGGCAGTTGAGAGTCAACTACATTGCTATGTCCCTGGAGTCACATGCAGGCCAGACCAGATAAGGATGGCAGATTTCCTTCCCTAAAGCACATTAGTGAGCCAAATGTGTTTTTCTGACAATCAACAATGGTTTCATGGTCATCAGTAGATTCTTAATTCCAGATATTTTTTTTATTGAATTCAAATTCCACCATCTGCCGTGGTGGGATTTGAACCCACATCCCCAGGGCATTAGCTGAGTTTCTGGATTAATAGTCGAGCAATAATACCACTAGGCCATTGCCTCATTGCAAGTGATGCTACATTGTCAAATGATGGACTTTTAACCTCTTCTTGTGAGACAAATGAACACATTCCGTGAGTTGTCAATAACAAGCTTGATTTACACCATTGCACTATTTCTTTTGCATATTTTTAAATGGAATGTTCCTTGTGTTAAATGCTGTTTGCGCTTCTGATCCTACACCATGATAAGCAAATCAGCACATCGAACTGACCCGCACGAATTGTTAAAAGCCATTATCCACCTGTGCAGCTCATGTAAATGTCGTTATTCTCTCCTGTAAGATGAGAAATCTAAGCTAATAATTCCCTCCTATTGTACCGTGAAACCAATTCCACAGCCAATCATCATACCATTGAAATCATGATCCTATCAAACACCAGCAACCATAATTCAATTATTCTGATGCGCCAAATAATGAGAGGCTAGACTGTAGACTAGGGTGATTGTAAATCGGGAAATTTCTCTAAAAGGGATGATCTAAAACTATATTTTTACATCCAAGCAGCAGATTGGAAATCCATCTCAATCTGTCCCCAGTGTGTGTAGAATGCACTAACTATCCCAATATAACAAGGTGTTTTTTTTACCACCAATATTTGCCTGAAGGTGCTGTGTCACAAACTAAAGTAGCTCCATAAAATCAATGCACTTTTTTTTCTTGGGGAAAGTTATTAAATGAATTACTCACCTGGAAGTGTTGACAAAGGATTGTTCAGACTCATGTGAAACTGCATTTAGCCATTTCCTTAGATTTTCAGGCCTTCAATATTACTGTTTTAATATGTAGGATAAATCACAATTCATCCATATCCATTCTCCATATTCACATAACCATTTTCTGTTGCATTGATTTAGCAGTATATCCTGCCATTGTAAAGAATATATGAAAGTAGAAAAACTATCAGAAACTAGCATAGAGCTAAGATTGAAATGCTGCATGTGAAATGGAGGGGATTGTCATCAACTTCAGGAAGTGTAAAGGAGAACATGCCCCTGTCTACATCAACGGGGACGAAGTAGAAAGGATCGAGAACTTCAAGTTTCTAGGTGTCCAGATCACCAACAACCTGTCCTGGTCCCCCCATGCTGACACTATAGTTAAGAAAGTCCACCAACACCTCTACTTTCTCAGAAGACTAAGGAAATTTGGCATGTCACCTACGACTCTCACCAACTTTTACAGATGCACCATAGAAAGCATTCTTTCGGTTGTATCACAGCTTGGTATGGCTCCTGCTCTGCCCAAGATTGCAAGAAACTACAAAAGGTTGTGAATATAGCCCAATCTATCAAGCAAACCAGCCTCCCATTCATTGACTCTGTCTGCACTTCCCGCTGCCTCGGCAAAGTACTCAGCATAATTAAGGACCCCACGCACTCTGAACATTCTCTCTTCCACTTTCTTCCGTCGGGAAAAAGATACAATAGTCTGAGGTCACATATCAACCAACTCAAGAACAGCTTCTTCACTGCTGCCGTCAGATTTATGAATGGACCTACCTTGCATTAAGTTGATCTTTCTCGACAACCTAGCTATGACTGTAACATTACATTCTGCACTCTCTCGTTTCCTTGTCTATGAATGGTATGTTTTGTCTGTATAGCGCGCATGAAACAATACTTTTCACTGTATGTTAATACATGTGACAATAATAAATCAAATCAAATCAAAGTGTATAAAACCAGATGCAATCCAGCTTCAGAAACAAGTATAAATCTGTTTAATTAACCCTTTGAAAAAACTAATTATTTCCTTATGAATAAGCTAATGGAAATAATTAATATTAGCAAATATAAAAGAAACAAAACTCTAATTAAAATTTTCTATGCTTTTGGGTATGTCTTGCGTTTTAAAGATGGAGATGCCCAAAGAAAAGTTATTAGTACAATTGGGAAAACAAATGGTGGGAGAAATTCAATACCTGGCTGTCTGCAATGAATATAGCTGATCCCCAGGTTCCAAGTAAGTGACATGGTAAGTCCAGTGTCAGGGAAGTCATACATTTCCTTGTGCATTCTAAACAAGCAGTCCTCCTTTTCTGGTCTCCAAAAGCTCATTTTGCTAACTCGGCTAGAAGGCCTCTTCATCTTTCTCACCAGGCGCTTCCCCAGTCAAACCTCAGGTTTAATTGCAAGCTGGTCTTCAATTGATGCAAAAGAACCATTATTTACTGAAATTAATGAAACTGCTGCCTGCATGACCCTGCAGGTTAATAATGGGGATGGCAGGACAAGGTCAAGTAAGTAACCCACTCCTTTTTAATTGCCCACTTCCCTGGTTTCTGCCCAGCAGGTAGGGTTAAAATCAATTCCCCCTTTCCTTTCAGTTTTTATTTGGTTGTTTTCTCAATTCTCCTTTGCTTCCCACCTGACGATATATTTAATTGTGTGGATCCAGCACCCATGTCATCCGCCCGATGTCAGGGCGCTGGATCCACACAATTAAATATATTAAATGCCATTTGTTTATTTCTAGGGCTTTTGATTCATATTCACTGCTGGGATCAAATGCTTCTTCCTCAAGTCACCATAAAAGGCCAGCCTCAACTAATTGCCTGATGGGCATGGTGTCAGAGTAAAGTGTTCCTGATCTGGTAAAGGTGGGAAATCTCATTTAGCAATGACTGGTACGGTAAATGGAAAAAAATAGTCACATGCTGCTGGGAGGAATCTCTTCTGTAATTGGGGTTAATGCATACTATTAGACTAGACTACAGGGCACTTGCACTTGGCCATGTTTGCATGTTCTTGGTGAAAACAATACTTGATCACCAATAATGGCATCCCTTATCATCAAATAAATACATTTCAAAAATATTGAAAAAATATCTTTGAATATGCAAAGCAATATCCTGACTGAATAATTGTAATATCCAACCGCAGGATAATGCAGTATATCACATTTCAAAATACTTAGCAAAGATCTGCTTCTATTAACAGCAACACAATACTTATTAATTTCTGGGATTTTTAAACATCATTAAACCTAAAATAAATAAGTGCAATATGTGATGTAATAAACCAGATTTTGCTCTCAAATTAATGGAGAGTCAAATAGTACTCATCATTATTTATGACAAATGTTACAGCAACTTCAGGTGAAAGGTAGATAGGCAGTTGAACTCAAATATCCACAAGTTGTTGTCTTGAAAGAAGTCTACAATAGGCATGGGTAGGATGGATAGTCAGAGATTGTTCCAGGGTGGAAAGATCAAAAACAAGAGGGCACAGATTCAAGGTGAGAGAGGGAAAGTTTAGGGGAGACATGTGGGGAAAGATTTTCATACTGAGAATGGTGGGTGCCTGGAACGCATTGCCAATGGAGATGGTGGAAGCAGGCATGTTAGCAACGTTCAAAGCGTATCTCGATAGACACATGAACAGGAGGTGAACAGAGGCGTAAAAAGGGCAATAAGTCCTGGGTCTCAATAAGGATTAGGAATCAGCGTAGGCTTGGAGGGCTGAATGGCCTGTTCCTGTGCCGTATTGTTCCTTGTTCTTTGAATTCCACCACTCCAGTTAGCTTCATGAAAACAGCATCTCACCATTGAAATTAATTGAATGACTTGAAGTTGCTATATATGAACTAAACTCAGCACAGACAGCTAAGTCCTTTAATTTAAAGTGCAAGGAATAAGCAAGCATCAATTACTTCGACTTAACCTCTCTGCCATTGAAAATTAACTATTGTTTTGATTGTTGAAGATTTTAAAAATGTATAATTTTGCCTTTCATTTTTTTTCTACTATTCTTACTCCCCTTTCTATTTTTTCTTTCTGTACCTGACTTGACATTGAATTCACTCACTCTAATTTAATACTTCATACTCAGTCCTTGTATTTATTACACAGTCCTTCAGTTTCCTTGATAAGGGGGTGTGCAGTTCGTTGCCCCATTTGCTCGAGTGTCAGATGTTTCTCTCACTGTGCTGTTATGAACTTGCACTTTCAGCAACTTCACGCAGCAAATGTAAAATCTTAAGCATGCAAGGGCGAGTCTAGCTATGCAGACACTGTTAAATGCAAAAGTCTGGGTCATTGAGGTATTCTGTGGCAGCATAAATTTTCTAAAATTGATGAATGCGATGCTCAGATTTTATCAAGGAAAGCCTCCTTTCCTTATAGACCTTAAACATTTTTGAAAAAGCACTGCAGTCATTTGTCAACAATTTCTGTGGTACATCAGACTGTGTTATGACAGGTCTCATACATCAACTTGATTACACCTTTTTAAAAGATGTGAGGAAATGGTAAGGAGAGGAGTCAAGAGATCTTAATCTTATTATGTTCTACAAATTTTTCAAGCAGAACTACAGTGCTCTGCTTGGAAGTACGCTTTAAATCACATTTTTTTTCTCTTGAAAGAAACAGATTTCTGATTTTTTAAATTCTGGATGTATTATTGCATTCCTCATACAGTGTCTAATTATACCAATGATGTAGATAATGCATTCGTGAATGATACCTAGATTGCACTATATCAAAGTCATATGCACAATGTAAGAAATTGAGGCTGTATGGAGATTGCATGGAAAATATATGGAAATATGTTCACTGTTATTTTATTCCTAATTACCATTTGTGCATCTCCATTGTAGACTTCGCAGTTCATATTTCTCCACTCTTATGGGAGATCCTTCGCATGCTAAGGTTTGACAGAAAATGTAAAATACAGTTTGCACCTGATTTAAGTTTTATTCATTCAGGGAATGTGGGCATCACTTTATTGCTCATTCCTAATTGCCCTTGTACTGAATGGTTTGCTCAGCCATTTCAGAGGGCATTTACGAGTGAATCACACGTAGGCCAGACCCGGTACGAATGGCAGATTTCCTTTCCTAAAGGATACAACTGAACCAATTGGCAATGATTTCATGGTCACCATTAGACACTTAATTCCAGATTTTTACTGAATTCAAATTTTACCATCTGCCCTGGTGCCATTTGAACCTGTGTCCCCAACCCATTACATCGGGTCTCTCAATTACTAGTCTAGTGATATTGCTACCATGCCACCACCTCATCAAGGTGATGACAGTACTAATTTTCTGTTGTGTGGCTATGATAAAACCCCCGATGTCGTATTTCTGTTTTCCCTATACTTCGTATGACGGGGACAATTTGTATTGCACATCCAAATGGAAGATAACTAAATCTGTAAATTAAAAGCTATCAGTGATTGTTAACATTTATGATGTATTCTTAAACAAGTTAAAGTCAGTCAAGCAATAACCTACACTTCTTTAATCTTTCCTATTCATTTCAATACAAATTGTTTTCTTAGGAAGGAACACATTGGCCCTGAATCTCTGAATCTTCTCCTACTTTTCTACATCATGACTGCTCTGCATTTCTGGCCTGATCTTCTGATGTGGAGATGTCGGCGTTGGACTGGGGTAAACACAATGAGAAGTTTAACAACACCAGGTTAAAGCCCAACAGGTTTATTTGGTAGCAAAAGCCACACAAGCTTTCGGAGCCTTAAGCCCCGTCTTCAGGTGAGTGGGAATTCTGTTCACAAACAGGGCATTCCACTCACATTGTTTGTATCTTAAAGACTTGATGAGCTGGAAGTATTCGCATTCCAACCATTATTCATGTAAATTGAGTTTGTGTCTTTATATGCCCTGTTTGTAAACAGAATTCCCACTCACCTGAAGAAGGGGCTTAAGGCTCCGAAAGCTTGTGTGGCTTTTGCTACCAAGGAAACCTGTTGGACTTTAACCTGGTGTTGTTAAACTTCTTACTGATCTTCTGATCCAGGCATCTGCAGAAATATGGAGCGGGTTCCCATCAATCTGCTGGGTTGTTGGGGAGGGTGATAAGCCACGCCACCTTTTCATAGCACTAGCTGCTGTATTCTGGTAAATCTTCACTAACAAACTGAAAAGCTTTTAAGACATTTCGATAGCTTTACAGTGTGTAAGTAAATGGGTGAAAGGGTGATTGTGTGGAGGAGTAACTGCATTGCATGGTTGAAGTAAGTGGATAAGGAGGGTGACAGCTCCGTAGGGTGGTGGCTGGGTAGGGTGGGTCAGGAGAGTAAGTCAGATCAGGAAGGGCTGTCAGGGGAGGGGAGTCAGAGTGTTGGGAGTGGCTCAGTGGTGGGAGCTAGTAGGGTTTGAATGGGTGGGGTCACAGAATTAGGAGATGGGGGGAGTCAGGTGATGGGGGCTGGTCAGATAAGGACAAGTGTCAGGGAGTAGTCAAGAAAGTCGAGGGGGGAGTCAGGGTGTTTGTTGTAACATTTCCTGGGTCACTATCTAGGTAAATAAGTCAGAAGGGTCTTGAGGAGCATGGAAATTGCCCATTACAAGTTCAAACTTCCTGGGCATTTGCCATGGAATCAATGCATCAGGACTTCTGTTGGGTCCTGGAACATCTTTGGGCGGGGGGGTCGGGGGGTGGGGGTGGGGGGGGGCGGGTGGGTGGTTACATCTAGTCGCTGACAATATGGAGACCGGAAGATCGAGGCCATGATATTTTCTGTAGTTTGGATTCTCTGTATTGCAGTGTAGCATGAAATGTTGGGGTCATTTTCTTCATTATATTTCAACGGAAGTTTTATGTACCAAAAAAGCTGGAGTATGGATTCAGGGCACGTCACTGAATAGGGAGAAATCTTTGATTCAATTTTTCAAACGTATTAGTTTTTATTCACCAAATTGAATTCATTTTAAAGGAAGGAATCAACCATTATAATCTTCACTTTCACCTCCCAAAACCTTTAACTGAATTTTACAGAACTTGATGAAACCTTCAGGGTGAAATTCAACTGTAGCGAGGACACAAGATGAGCAGTAATGGATTTGCTGCTCTCTGTGCGCTCCAATCCTTCCCCCAGTTATCCTTCCTGTCAACTTCAATGGATGTTAAGATTTTGCGTACAGTTAATGGGATACTGGAGAGTTAAAATGGGCTACTGTGGTGCTCGGAGGTGGAACAAAGTAGATGCAGGCAAAGCCAAATCTGTTAGCTTTACTGCAGTGTGTGCAAAATAATGGAATTGATTCTGAGGAGAAAATTGTATGCTTGTAAAGGGTGATATATTTACATTTTCAAAGAAAACATTGGACACATAGAAGATAATTCTTATATGGAATATAAGGGTATGGAATACAATGCAATATGCTATGGAATTTGGGTAAAAGTTGGAAATAGCTCAGAAATTTCCGAAAATTTAGAGTTATATTTTAATTCCTTATTTCAATATATACTGTTTGACATTCTAAATGTTGTTTGTTGCATATGCATTCATCAACAAATATTTATTTAAGTCGAAGAGTTAACAATTATCCAAATAAGTCCATCAGTTTCCCAAAGTGCAGAGTGATTGACTTGTTATCTAGAGTTAGCATTAGAACTCGCATTGCAGCAGCTGCATCCTGATTAAAATTGGCACATTAATTATTGTAAAGCCGTATCACTACAGAAATTATGGAAGCTTTGCATTGGTCAGAGAGTATTCTTTTAATGTAAAAACCATAACCTTTGTTATAAAGATTAATATTGAAGTGGGTCCTCCAAATCATTTGATCTCATCCTTCCAGGGTACAAACACTACCACCTTCGCAAGACATTAGATGGCTTCTAAATGAATCTAATGCCCAGGCACTGATAAACTTTACAATAAATATTTTCTAAGTAAAGAATGTTTCTTGATGTCCAACCTATATTGCATGCTCTTTCCTCACCATCCCACATGTTTATCGGCTCCCACAAACTAATTCCTCCATATCTTCATTGTTGAGATGTAGTGGCAAGATTGTTGATGACACTTCATGACACAATCAAGTTGTCAATTCATTCTGACTTGTTTTATCCAGTAAGAAGTTTAACAACACCAGGTTAAAGTCCAACAGGTTTATTTGGTAGCAAAAGCCACACAAGCTTTCGAAGCTCTAAGCCCCTTCTTCAGGTGAGTGGGAATTCTGTTCACAAACAGAGTTTATAAAGACACAGACTCAATTTACATGAATAATGGTTGGAATGCGAATACTTACAACTAATCAAGTCTTTAAGAAACAAAACAATGAGAGTGGAGAGAGCATCAAGACAGGCTTGTTTTATCCACCATTGATATCATTGAAACATCCATAAGATCAGTCATTCCTGATTCCCGTGACTTTATTACTGACTAGCTGGTATGATGAATGGACAGCAGTTGCTCCTATGAAACTCTACAATCTCCAACCCTAAAATCCATCGGCCAGGATTTAACTGCCCACATCATGGAGGGGCGCCACTCAACAGTTTTGAAATAGGTGGGGACAGGGCACATCAAGTCTTCACCTTTGGGATCTTTGTAACAAGTATAAGTATATTCTATATCGGTGAATTATGCCCACAAATGACAACACTGATATGTTTTTGCATGCTGATGATGACAATACTTTAAAATGACTGGATCACATCTTCCAATGCTAAATAATCTAACCAAAACTTTCCCTTGACATTCTGAATAATATATTTGTACCTAATGCATGTAATTCATTTCATGCTTGTTTAACCCATTGTAGTTCTCACCCATATAATATCTGGATTACAATGCTTTCTGCAAATCTGATAAAACTCCCGAAGAACCAGGATTTAACAATTTGGAATACACTACCTGAAAACGTTGTGGAAACAGATGTAATAGTAATGTTCAAAAGGCAATAGGGGACATATTTAAAAAAAGGAAAATCTGCAGGGCTAAGGGGTAAAAGCTGAGGAGTGGGAGTCATTGGGGAGTTCTTTATAAGAGCCAGGACAGGAACAAATGGGCCAAATTATCTCTGTTCTGCTTGTTTCTATGATTCATTTTTGTACAAAAGAAAGATATGGAGAAGTATAAAAAATGCCCATTGGGCCCTCTTCCATTAGTTCTAGATTTGATCTAGTTCTGGATTTGAAGAGATTGACCTTACTAAATTACACAAACTTGAAAGTGAAGTAGCTGAGGGGACGAGGTAGGAATTTTGAAGTTTGATGTTCAAGCAACTGATGACATCCTTTACTAAAGAGCTAAAGCAAGGACAGATAGACATGATGATGGAGACAGAGAAATGGAGAGCTCAGGCTTTGGTGTCGGTGAAGTTAGCAAAGACTGTGAGAGAACAGGCCTGGAAGCTTTGAAGGTAAAGAGGAAAATTTAAAATTTGAGGAACCAATGTAAATGAGAAGGGTGATCATAGAATCATAGAATCCCTACAGTGCAGAAGGAGGCCATTTGGCCCATCGAGTCTGCACCAACCACAATACCACCCAAGCTCTATCTCCATAACCCCATGCATTTACCCTAGCTAGTCCCCCTGACATGAAGGGGCAAATTAACAAGGCCAAACAACTTAACCCACACATCTTTGGACTGTGGGAGGAAACCAGAGCACCCGGGAGAACGTGCAAACTCCACACAGACCCAAGCCGGGAATTGAACCTGGATCTCTGGCGCTGTCAGGCAGCAGTGCTAACCACTGTGCCATTGTGATGGGAGAATGGTTGTTAGTGCAGTATACATCTGGATTTTACACCCACCCCCTGCCCCACCAGTTTGGAGATGGGTGGGCTGGGCAAAATCCCTCGGGCATTATATCTATTACATACCTGCCTGCGCTTGCCCCCACCATAATTATTCATGCAGTGGGGGATCCATCAGATGGCCCACACATGGACCAATTGATGCTGCTAAATGGCCATTTGACCAATTAATAGCCTCATCCCACCAGCATGCGTATTTTACCCACAGCGGTAGCTATTTGGATTGGGGAGTGGGGATGACCCATATCATGTCTTGTGTGAATTCTGCCTGGCTCCAATGAACTTGCATCTGGTTTCTGGCTCCTCCATGTCCAGAATTGGATGCAGTCTCAGCAGTGACCACCGCTCCTAGTGGCATTGCTGGGATTGGTGAACTGCTGGAGAACTGCCAGACATCAGATTGGCTGGCAGCTCTCAGAGGTGGGAATTCTTTCCCAGATGAGAGAGGAAGGCCCAATCAGACCAGTGAATGCTTCTTGCAGATTTTTAACCAGGTTGGGGATAGGAACCAGTGTGTACAGTGACATCCATTCCATACGATACAGGCAGCAGAAGCAGAGTTTTAACCAATAGAGAAAATGCTAGAAAATCGCAGCAGGTCTGGCAGCATCTGGAAGGAGAAAAAAGAGCTGATGTTTCGAGACCAGCTGACCCTTTGTCAAAGCTAAAAGGCACAGATAGTGAGAGATATTTATACTGCAGGGTGAGGGAATGAAAGATGAATCATAGCTACAAAGCCAGGGGAAAGGCTGCTAATGGCAGTCCATATTGAGAATAAAAGGTGTGAAGGCCAAACTGCAGAGAAGCTGAAATCAGAGGGTAAGCTGTGACAGATGAAGATGTGGCCGGGGGTGGGGTGGCGGGGGGGGGGGGGGGGGGGGGTGGGGGGCAGGAGGATAGGTAGGAGAGAGATAAAATGGAGAAAAAGGGGGAAAGGGTAGGGAAAGGGGGAGAAAAGGTAAGGAAAGGGGGATAAAGTAGGGGGAAAGAGTTGGGGGGAAGAAAATTCAAGAAAGACAATAAAGAAGTGAAAGATAGAGAACAGTTAAAAATGAAATGAACTGAAAACGAAGGGGGTCGAGGTGGGATAGAGCTAATCACCTGAAGTTGTTGAATTCGATGTTGAGACTGGAAGGCTGTAATGTGCTTAGCCAGAAGATGAGATGCTGTTCCTCCAGTTTACGTTGAGCTTCACTGGAACATTGCATCAGGCCAAGGACAGACATGTGAGCACGGGAGCAGGATCATGTGTTAAAATGGCAAGCAAGCGGAAGGTCAGAGTCCTGGTTGCGCACAGACCGGAGGTGCTCTGCAAAGCGATCACCCAGTCTATGTTTGGTCTCTCCAATATAGAGGAGACCACATTGGGAGCAGCGAATGCAGTAGACCAAACTGAAGGAGGTGCAAGTGAAACGCTGCTTAACCTGGAATGAGTGATTTGGACCTTGGGTGGTGAGCATGGAAGAGGTAAAGGGACAGGTGTTACACCTTCTGCGATTACATGGGAAGGTGCCATGGGTGATGGGAGAGGTGTTCGGTATAGTGGAGGAGTGGACTAGGTTATCCTGGAGACAGAAGCGGAGTTTTGCTTGATCTGAAGTTTATGGAAATAGAAGATGGATGGCACCGAGAAGAGGTTTCAATTTACCTGGAGGTTTAAGGAGGATAGAGCCATAGAGTCATAGAGATAGACAACATTGAAACAGGCCCTTTGGCCCAACTCATCAATGCTGACCAGGTTTCCTGAACTGAACTAGTCTCATTTGCCTGCATTTGGCCCATATCCCTTGTAACCTTTCCCATCCATGTACCTGTCTAAATGTATTTTAAATGTTGTAATTGTACCCGCCTCTACCACCTCCTCTGACAGCTCATTCCATATATGTTAGGTGGGGGGGGGGGGGTTCAGAAAACCCTGGGATTTTAAAAACTAATAAAATGAATATTGTGGTTGAGAATTTGATTAATTCTAAATACCCAACATGAGGATAATTAGCAGCTAATGTTTTAATATGTGGTTTGAGAATAATGCAAAATATTTAAGTAACATCTTAATAATGTCTCTCAGAAATGAATTTGTAACATGCCAGTAAAATGAAAGATGTATTCATGAAAGATATCAGCACAAGTCAGGCACAAATAATGCAACAAAGTAAATTACCAATGCATATCTAAGCCGGGAAAATAAGTCCAATAGACAAAGGTGCCTTCAATGGAACTGGTTTAAATTGGTTAGAGAAACGCTGAATCATAAGAAGCCATTTTTGGGAGAGAACTTCTGTAAAACGGACAGATGAATGACAGATCAATATTTGAGGTGTCAAAATATGATTGATTGAAGGACATGCCATTGTTAGATTGACAGAACAATGAATGAATGAAATTGCTTTTAATTAAGTGTTGGGCTGAATAATCTGATAGCGAAAACTATAACCAATTCTGTTGTTTGGCATGAAATCTGAGATCTTTTGTGAAAGCCTGCTAGCTCATTAGCTGTGTAAGTGGAACCATTGATCTCCCATTTTGGGCCAAAATGAGATTTGTCTTGTTTTAATTGTATGTTTGTCTGAATATTGTTAATTTGTAATGTTTTTGATTCTAACATTTCAATGTTTCAATAAAACTAGTTCAATTGAAGAATTTCATTGAACTGAATAAACATTTTGGCCTTTGTGAAATGAAATGTTTAATGAAAAGATTTAGTCTTCAAAGTAAGCAGGCCACCTAAAAGAATTTCCCACAACAATTACTCAATGGGGGAAATTAACTTAGAATAAGGACCACAATGTGCCTTATACTTATTTTATAGAAAGGTATTATTTGTATAGACACGCACATAACTACTGCTATGGAAATTAAACATGTATTTTAGATTTAAACAAGTATTTTTGAATGTATTGTGCACCTTGGCCAAAATGCAAACTGCCCTGAAGCATAATGGGAATAGTAAACTAGATGGACCACATTCTTTGGGAACAATAAGCCGCAGATACAGTTATGTTATCAGAAAAGTAATGGAGAGTTCAAATTCTCACACGCTAGAAAATGAATAGAAGTATTCACAAAGTATATGAAGTATTTAATTCCACTGATTAAAATATTCAATTGTTACAGATAATACAGCAGAATGAGACAATGGGGACATCACCTTTTCAACTCTGTAGCTTACAGTGAAAAAGCAACCCTTGAACCTTACAGATTTACATAAGTTAGATTGCTTAGCAACAGTGGGTAAGAACTTCCGGGTCCTCTAGACCAATGAATTCCTAATTCTGCTGGAAATTGGATTGAGTTGGCCAAGGTAAATAATGTGCATTAATGCAATTGGAGTATCCGGTTAGGATGACAGGGTAAGCAGGAGAACTGAAGTTTTGAAAATGTATAACCGTTTTGCCATTGCACTGTAAATTTCAGAAAGGAGTTGCCGTGACCTTTCTCCCAACATGTGTTGGTCAATAAATACATCTTTAACTAGCATATTGTCTTTCACGAGTATTTAGGTGGAGTTTTACTGGCACGTCTGCCCAAGGTTCGTATGATCCCGCCCGAGGCCAACAGAGAATGCCTCACCCACGCCCAGAATCTGGGCGGGCGTACCGGTGAAATTCTGGCATTTGTGGTTAACTGGGTTCTGCTTAATACTTAGCACCTGAGAGAAAACCCCTGCTTCAATATATGTCAATGAATTCAGAGAAAATAGGGCAAGGGGTGTTGAATAGGATGAACAATGTTGCAGAGGTAGAGAGTATTTATATAACATTGCTATTGCATAATTATTATAATTACATCTTCAAAATTCCATTTTAGCCACTAAGATTATTTTCTTTCAACTAATAAAAGATTGAAATAGAATAGAAACGATCTAAGTTTATATTATGGCTCATCAGATTCTTAAAATTCTGCGTGTCCTAGAATAGAATGGAATAAAACAATCAGTCCACAATCAGATGATTGAAATTCAAGATGTTCACAAACATGCTTTTATAATGTTAAATACATTTGGTTCATCAATTCAGGTGGTCTGGAGGCCTTCTAACCCGACCATATCTTGTTCTCACTACTGTCACAGGAGTGGTAGTCTCTGTCACTGCAGGTAAACCTTGTTGAATTGGAGGTTGTTCTGGCATCTGGGTGTCTTTTCATCTTTTTCCATTCCTTGTCATTGAATCATTTTTTGCTATGGATGGTCATTGGTTTATTCCATTCTTCATGGGGAGAATGAATTCTCAGCTCTTTTATGTGGTGTGTTTTCTCTTTCTTCTTGCTTGGTGCGATGCACCTTGAGATTGTAGTTTCAAAAACAAAAGCTTCATGCTACTTTAACTATCTTGTAGCTTTCCATGAGATCACCTCTTATTCTTTGAAACTCTGGAGCCTACAGGCCCAATTTGCCCAATCTCTCTTCATAAGACAGTCCCCCTATCCCTGGAATAAGTTTGATGACCCTTCGCTGCACTCCCTCTATGACAATAATATCCTTTCTGAGATAAGGGTACCAAAACGGCACACAACTCACTCCAGGTGAGGTCCAACCAAGCTCCAATACAATTGAAGCAAGACCTCACTACTCCTATATTCAAATTATCTTGTGATAAAGGGTAACATTCCATTAGCCTTCCTGAATTAGCTCCAGTGTACAGGAGGTTGAGAGTAGTGAGGTCATGAATAAGGTTTCAAGGTCGTAGGAGTGTATCGGCAGGCAGGAAGGTGGCTTGAAGTGTGTCTACTTCAACGCCAGGGGCATCCGGAATAAGGTGGGTGAACTTGCAGCATGGGTTGGTACCTGGGACTTCGATGTTGTGGCCATTTCGGAGACATGGATAGAGCAGGGACAGGAATGGTTGTTGCAGGTTCCGGGGTTTAGATGTTTCAGTAAGATCAGGGAAGGTGGTAAAAGAGGGGGAGGTGTGGCATTGTTAGTCAAGGACAGTATTACGATGGCAGAAAGGACGTTTGAAGAGGACTCGTCTACTGAAGTTGTATGGGCTGAGGATAGAAACCGGAAAGGAGAGGTCACCCTGTTGGAAGTTTTCTATAGGCCTCCGAAAAGTTCCAGAGATGTAGAGGAAAGGATTGCAAAGATGATTCTGGATAGGAGCGAAAGTAACAGGGTAGTTGTTATGGGGGACTTTAACTTTACAAATATCGACTGGAAAAGCTATAGTTCGAGTACTTTAGAGGGTCAGTTTTTGTCCAATGTGTGCAGCAGTGTTTCCTGACACAGTATGTAGATAGGCCAACAAGAGGCGAGGCCACATTGGATTGGTACTGGGTAATGAACCAGGCCAGGTGTTAGATTTGGAGGTAGGTGAACACTTTGGTGATAGTGACCACAATTCAGTTACGTTTACTTTGGCGATGGAAAGGGATAGGTATATACCGCAGGGCAAGAGTTATAGCTGGGGGAAAGGAAATTATGATGCGATTAGGCATGATTTAGGATGCATAGGATGTGGAAGGAAACTGTAGGGGATGGGCACAATTGAAATCTGGAGCTTGTTCAAGGAACAGCTACTGCATGTCCTTGATAAGTATGCACCTGTCAGGCAGGGAGGAAGTGATCGAGTGAGGGAATCGTGGTTTACTAAAGAAGTTGAATCTCTGGTGAAGAGGAAGAAGGAGACTTATGTAAAGATGAGACGTGAAGGCTCAGTTAGGGCGCTTGAGAGTTACAAGTTAGCCAGGAAGGACCTAAAGAGAGAGCTAAGAAGAGCCAGGAGGGGACATGAGAAGTCTTTCGCAGGTAGGATCAAGGAAAACCCTAAAGCTTTTTATAGGTATGTCAGGAATAAAAGAATGACTAGGGTAAGATCAGGGCCAGTCAAGGACAGTAGTGGGAAGTTGTTCGTGGAGTCTGAAGAGATAGGAGAGGCGCTAAATGAATATTTTTCATCAGTATTCACTCAGGAAAAAGATAATGTTGTCGAGGAGAATACTGAGATACAGGCTATTAGACTAGACGGGATTGAGGTTCATAAGGAGGAGGTGTTAGCAATTCTGGAAAGTGTGAAAATAGATAAATCCCTTGGGCCGGATGGGATTTATCCTAGGATTCTCTGGGAGGCTAGGGAGGAGATTGCAGAGCCTTTGGCTTTGATCTTTATGTCATCATTGTCTACAGGAATAGTGCCAGAAGACTGGAGGATAGCAAATGTTGTCCCCTTGTTCAAGAAGGGGAGTAGAGACAACCCTGGTAATTATAGACCAGTGAGTCTTACTTCTGTTGTGGGCAAAGTTTTGGAAAGGATTATAAGAAATAGGATTTATAATCATCTAGAAAGGAATAATTTGATTTGGGATAGTCAACACGGTTTTGTGAAGGGTAGGTCGTGCCTCACAATCCTTATTGAGTTCTTTGAGAAGGTGACCAAAGAGGTGGATGAGGGTAAAGCAGTTGATGTGGTTATATGGATTTCAGTAAAGCGTTTGATAAGGTTCCCCACGGTAAGCTACGGCAGAAGATATGCAGGCATGGGATTGAGGGTGATTTAGCGGTTTGGATCAGAAATTGGCTAGCTGTAAGAAGACAGAGGGTGGTGGTTGATGGGAAATGTTCATCCTGGAGCTCAGTTACTAATGGTGTACCGCAAGGATCTGTTTTGGGGCCACTGCTGTTTGTCATTTTTATAAATGACCTGGATGAGGGCGTAGAAGGATGGATTAGTAAATTTGCAGATGACACTAAAGTCGGTGGAGTTGTGGACAGTGCGGAGGGAAGTGACAGGTTACAGAGGGACATAGATAAGCTGCAGAGCTGGGCTGAGAGGTGGCAAATGGAGTTTAATGTGGAAAAGTGTGAGGTGATTCACTTTGGGAGGAGTAACAGGAATACAGAGCACTGGGCTAATGGTAAGATACTTGGTAGTGTGGATGAGCAGAGAGATCTCGGTGTCCATGTGCACAGATCCCTGAAAGTTGGCACCCAGGTTGATAGGGTTGTTAAGAAGGCGTAAGGTGTGCTAGCTTTTACTGGTAGAGGGATTGAGTTTCGGAGCCATGAGGTCATGTTGCAGCTGTACAAAACTCTGGTGCGGCTGCACTTGGAGTATTGTGTACAGTTCTGGTCGGCGCATTATAGGAAGGATGTGGAAGTGTTGGAAAGGGTGCAGAGGAGATTTACCAGGATGTTGCCTGGTATGGTGGGAAGGTCTTATGAGGAAAGGCTGAGGGACTTGAGGCTCTTTTTGTTAGAGAGAAGGTTAAGAGGTGACTTAATAGAGGCATATAAGATGATCAGAGGATTAGATAGGGTGGACAGTGAGAGCCTTTTTCCTCGGATGGTGATGGCTAGCACGAGGGGACATAGCTTTAAATTGAGGGGTGATAGATATAGGACAGATGTCAGAGGTAGATTCTTTACTCAGAGAGTAGTAAGGACGTGGAATGCCCTGCCTGCAACAGTAGTGGACTCGCAAAGATTAAGGGCATTTAAATGGTCATTGGATAAACATATGGATGATATTGGAATAGTGTAGGTTAGATGGGCTTTAGATTGGTTTCACAGGTCGGCGCAACATCGAGGGCCGAAGGGCCTGTACTGCGCTGTAATGTTCTATGTATCTATATTCTATGTATGTGTGTAATAGCACCTGCATGCTAGCCTTCAGTGAATTATAGACAAGAACACCCAGGTCCCTGGTAGAATGTGAGATCCCTGTGATTGCAACACTGTGAATGCCTGATGCCCTTATGAGAGTGTGAATAGAGACTGAGGAAAAGTTTGACTAACTCTGGCATAGCAGATGAGATCATTTATCCTTATTTCTGCACTGGATAGTGATACTTTTCTGGAGATTGCTGGCACTCACTGCCCTGGTGGCCTCCTCCATGGTAGTGAGGTTGCTGGACCTCTGGCTCCATCCTGGGGGTTAAAGTCTTCCGATGGTCGCTGACTATCTGGAGGAGTGTCGCCTGTGCATTATCGCTGATCTTTGGGGCACAGTGGTTGTCTTTTCCAGGGGAATATCTCTCACCATAACAAATCCTGGTCTGCAGAGAGTGAATGTTTATGTGGTGCTCGAAAATAGGAGCTAATGAGGTAATGGTGGGGTAAACGAATCCCAGCTCAGTCCACCATGAGTGTGCTGTATACTTATGCATACATAATAAGCTAAGAAATAGATGATTCGTAGCGGCAGCCCGTCGTGCCATTGGGTGGGAGTCATGCCGCCTTTCCCACCCGCTATCACACTTAGTTTTAAGAGTGGAAAATTCCACCCAATATGATTCCTTCAGTAATGTGGTCGTAGACAATTGAGTAGGAGCAGCTGTTGGTGAAGCCCAAGTGTAATGTTCAAACATCTGACTGAATTACTCTGACTCTGCAAGCCAAAGCATAAAGGACTGAGCACGTAGCAATGGAGTCTGTTTTTCTGCCAGGCTCTGATACATACCATGAAAGCTGAGGAGAAACCTTTGGCAGATCACTCCACTGTACAAAGTAATGTGTTCAGTTCTCCTAAGTAAAGCATTGATTGTGGATGTGAGCAGCCGAGCTGACAGGAGATAAATCACAAGACACCTCAGTCCCCGACACGTATGGCTTCACGATCTTGTTCTCTGTCATTTTTGAACACTGTATACACCTGAATATTAATTCCCATCCTCTGAGAATCATTCCATGTTTCTGCAATCCCCGCCATCAGCTTCCAGATCAGTCATTTTATTCTGAATACCGCTCTTATTCAAAAATAAGATTCTTCATGTATATTTACCTTTTATTTCTCACAGTATTAGTTCCTTACTTGCTTACTGTACCTGTTTGTTCCTCAAGGTTATTATGCCCATACTCATCTGTTAACTAACATCCACCGTATGATCCATCTGACCTGGAATCTGAATGTATTGCTTCCTCTGTCATCGGTGAAATTTTTGAATGCACCTTACCTTGTGCTTTGTTCTTATTGAATTAAGGTGTAGTGAGTAGCTATGCTGTCTCAACTACTGGAAGCATTATGTGATGTATAGAGACTTGCAACATAGCTAAAATTGTAAGGGAGCCTATCATTTATTTTTAAAACTGTTTACTAGGTGGAAGATCAATTTACAATTTATCTTGATGCAACTATCAGGTTAGCTGAATATAAAGAAGTATTGTCAGGAAACAAACAGGGTTACCATAGTAAGCTTCGTATGTTAATGAGATTCTTTTCACCTTGTTTATTTGCATTATTTACTGAATGGGCAAATTCAGCCAGAATCGAGAGAGAGTAAATTAGCCCAGAGTATATCGCTGCCTGGGCATCAAGCAATCAATCTACTTCTGTGCACTCAAAACACCCTGTAGGACTCTGCGCTTCCCCCCCACCCTCCCTCCCCCCGATAATGTAGCAGGGTTATTAAGTTCAAGTCTTTCATCTATTCTCAACACAAAGGAGAAGCAAACGGTTTTAGTGCAAACAAGTACAGCTGTTGCTCATGGTGGGTTGACAAGACATTAAGACAGGCTGCACACACTCTGGTTTTCAACTAAGTTTTTTTAAGTTTAAACTCATTTATTAGTGTCACTAGTAGGCTTACGTTAGCTCTGCAATGAAGTTACTGTGAAAATCCCTGAGTCATCACACTCTGGTGCCTGTTCGGGTACAGTGAGGGAGAATTTAGCATGGCCAGTGCACCTAGCCAGCACGTGGGAGGAAACCCTCACAGACACGGGGAGAATGTGTACAGAGCCACACAGACAGTGACTCAAGCTGGGAATCGAACCTGGGTCCCTGGCACTTTGAGGCAGCAGTGCTAACCACTGTGCCATCATGCTGCCCACTGAGCCGCTAAACAAGATGACAAGCCGACATCCTTCCGAAGTGACCGATGATTATGTATAAATTAGCCAAAAGATCAAATCTATTGGTACTATAATTTTTAAAATGCACCAACCCATCATGGCCATCCAGACTTTGAGAAATCATCTATAGACATATCTGCTGATGAAAACAATTTCTGTCAGCACACACTAAATATAGATGATGCTCAACTCGGCAATGTACCTGCAGCGAGATTCATTTAAAGGCACCAATCACCTACCAAATAGATAGTGGTATGTCAAATTTCTTATGATTCCAAATATTATGAAACCCCTTGTCATCACAGGCCGTATTCCTGTCAAAGCAGAGGTTGAATCTCTGGTAATAGAGTTTTGGAGAAGGTGAAAGATAGCCACCAGATTCTTAGGCTCTGTAAACAAATGGGAAAGATGTTTCATCATTTCAGAGGGAGTACCAATGCCAAGAATTTTACCATCCCTCCCGCTTTGGGAATTGGAGCGGGCAAGCGGCGGACCATGGAACGGTCCGTTAATCTCGGGTAGGATTTTACGGTTATTTGTATTCAGTTCTTCATTTTTCATTTCACTTGTACAACATGGTTGTGTGTTAGCACCTTCAGTGAGGTAGCACACAGACATTTTCCTATACGCCCTTAATTCAGAACAATTAATTACTATTATTAATGTGCATTAAGTATTAGCAGTATTTATCAGTAGGGGTTTATTGTAGTAGTAAGATTGGTTAAAGGCAGTAAGGTTTAGGAAGGATGTGAAGGCATTGGAGAGAGTGCAGAAAAGATTTACGGGAATGGTTCTAGGAGTGAGGAATGTCAGTTGTGAAGATAGATTGGAGAAGTTTGGGTGTTTTCCTTCGAGAAATCAAAGCTAACGAGAGGTTTGAAAGAGGTATTAAAGACTATGAGGCACCTGGTCAGGTTAAATATGGAGAACCTTTTCCGACTCATGGAAGAATAGAGAATGAGAGATCATAGATTTAAAATAATTGATAAAAGAAACAAAGGCAACCCAGAGGGAAAAGAAAATCATGCTATAAGTGGTTAAGGTCTGGAATGCACTGTCCAGGAGTGCGGTGGTGGCAGGTTCAATTGAAACATTTAAAAATAAATTAGACTGTTATCTGCAAAAGAAGAAAGTCCACATTTATGAGAAGGTAGAAGAATGGCACAAAGTGAATTGTTCATTTGGAGAGCTGTTGCAGACATGATGGGCTGAATGGCCTTCTTCTGCGCTCTAACATTTCTGTGATTCTGTGATTCAGAACTCATCTAAAAATGTAAAGTTTGGCATTATATTTGATGATCATACTTAACGTATTACAATGAGCTTGGTGCTGGCCCCCATCGCAGCTGCATCTGAAGTTCACCTTCACTACAAATCTTTTTCATTCACCTCTGAGCCCTAGGTTTGGATCCAAGGCTGAGATAGAGATAAAAACCTAGAATGTGTAATGCTCTTTACTGTAAGCATGTGCCTCAAGAAGTCAGGACCCTCTTCTTCATCTCTGGACTAGAATCATACATGGATCTCTGAGTTGAAAGAACATTGTGCTAATCTGCTGCAAACCATTCATTATGTATTCCATTTACATTTTTGTAGTAAATTACTTATAGTGCTACACTGGATTGTATACTGATTGAATGTGGTTATTTCCTGTGCAGTGAAGTGTAGGTCTATTTTATGACTGAAATGTTTTATATTTTCAGCTAAAATTCTGAACAAATACACTAGAAATCTTAGCTTCTTGAACCAAAATGAAAACTATGGGCCCTATTTTATCATATTGATAAAATCCGCTGGGCGGACTTGAAACTGGGAGTGTTTCAGATCCGAATTTTAGATCCGTTCTCAGGCGCTCCCATACGCACCCTGCCTGAAAAAATATCAGCAATTCTGAATCGTGCTGCACAGGCCTGTGGGCGGGGCTTAACACGCCCAAAATCCTGCAGCTCCGATTGGTGCCTCCAACTGCGCATGTTCAGAAAATAAAGATAGAATGCGGCTCCCCTGCCACATTGCTCCCGGGCCAGATAATGCCTCCCGCTGGCACCCACAGACATTGCCCCACCCCCACAACATTACTGACCCCCTATGGCCCCAATCGCTCTGCAAGCCAGACCGATCACGAGCCCCTCCCCCCTACTGATTTCAGGCAGAGTGGCAGCGGATCCCCCCTTTCCCCTCTCTGATCTTAGGCAAAGTGGCAGTGGACCCTTCCCTTCTCCCTCACTGATCTCAGGCAGAGCGGCAGCGGACGCCTCCCGTCCCCTCCCCCCATCCATCGATCTCAAGCAGAGTGGCATCGGACCCACCTTCCCCCTCACCGATTTCAAGCAGAGAGCCGTCGGATGCTCGGCACTTACCTCCTCACTAACTGGAGCACCCAAATCAGACTTGTGTGGGACATGTCTGATTCTGGATTGGCGAAGGCGATGGTAAAGGGGGAACTGCCTGTAAAGTTGGGCGTGTAGCCCATTAAATCAATTTAAATGCATGCAAATGAGGTCATTTTTGGGCCTTGGTAAAGGGGGAACCGCAGAGGCAGGCGTGGATCATGCTACTCACCTCACGCCCGAATTTACCAAGTTTTCACGCCCGAAAACGGGCGCAACTTGATGGTAAAATCAGGCCCAATGAGTTTGAAAAACTCAGAATAGTTAATTGTAATTATTCGTATTTCCATCGACTTTAACATGAATTAAATTTGTACTCTGTTTGGCGAAAGTTTACTGGATGGAAATATCCTGTGTTGTGGTTTATCTGTGTTGCTATTCATTAAAAATATTTGGAACTTCAATTGCTTCTGGCGGCTTACCTGTTACTAGTGGCAGACAATGGTTTCCATGGGAATATACTCTCCAGTGAATAATGGGTATTTTGTTGCTCCCAGTGTTGCCATGATTATTTTCTATAAAAACGTGAATTTTGGAGCTGTCAATAGTCTTATCTAAAACATTACAGCTGGCAACTGAGTTGTGCAGCTCTAATCTTTCAGAAATCATAATCAAAACAAAACAATCAGCCATTTGGAAATCTATCCATATGTGAATGTTTTAAAATTCTTGTAATAGAATTAATTATTGAATAAAATAATGTCACCTCTGCATGGAGTCAGCCATATACAATTTACATTCCCGTCAACCTGAAAAGCCTGAGCAGCTTATCTCCAGAATCCATAATGATATTCAGACAAAAGGACATCAAGTGTTCTTTCAGGTCAAGCAGCCATAGCATTCTCTGTAATAAGGATCCCTGGAAACTGGATGTAAATTTTGCACCATGTACATTGCAAAATGGCTCATGATGTAAAATATTCCTCAGCTGAATGTTATAACACTTGCGCTTACTTGAAATTCCATCTGCATTGGCAGGAGAGCAATGTGCAGATGGTGTGCTGCCTTAATCCTTTTCAGTTTTTAATTTATTGTGTTGAACTGTTAACAAGTGAGGAAGAGTGACAGAGACTTTATATAACCATAGACAGAACCAGGCTGTGGTTTAACTGGCTGTTTGCTTCAACGTTTCCATTCTGACATTCTCTTTTAATTACAAATGTATTGCGATGGTGAAAATGTCAGTGATTTTTTGTACCTTTACAACTGTTCATCCTTTGTCTTGTTATAATGCATTGCCATTTGAAACAGAAATATTTTCAGGTAAGGCAGCAACATATTTATTTATAGGATAGCAGCAGCATTTTAAATATAAATACCATCCAATTAATTGCAAGGTAAAGCATCCAAGATGCTTGTGTGATTCAACACTGCGTTTGTCACTTAAAACATATCATCAGGTGTAATACAGTGGAAGACTAGTTGGTTATGTGCAGACACGATTCCTAGGAAATGCAGATCTGCCATTCTCCAAGGAGTGATGTATGACACAATACTTTCAGATTATGCTCAAGTTTAGTTTTTAGCTCCTTGTAATACGGAGCACATGAAATGAACAATTTTCTCAGTATCTAGCTACAATGGAACCGATCTTGTATTTCATTTGGGGTAGTTAGGAGATTCAAGTCTCATAAATGGGTATCAACCTTATAGTTGGGATCATACATTGCAATACAGAATGTCATGGTACCATGGTCCGAGGAAGGAATAGAATGTAGAATACAACTCAAATAAATCTCACACTTAAAGGGTCTTTTCTTCACGTTGGGGATCAGAAATAAGGGGTCAGTAATATAAAATTGCCAATAACAGTGGGAGGACAGCAGTTAATAGAAATGTCTTCACACAAGTATTACTGGCATAAAATGCTTTACTGCAGAAAATAGTTGAGATAATTGCATCTTTTAAGGGAATAATGGATAAATGTTTGAAACAGATAGATGAAGGGGCTATAGATAGACAGTACAATTAGTTTTGAACTGCAGTCTTAAGAGTGGACAGAGACATCATTTGCTGACTGGCTCTTCTTTAGTGCTGTCAACTCAATGGTTAAGTATAAATATGAAATTAGCTTCGAACTTTAGTTAAGCTGGACTAGCTTTGATCACTTAGGATTTTCAAAGAGGAATTTCCAGATTTATTTTTCCCTCATTGGCTTCCCCCTATTATTTTTGCCTTTCCCAGGAGATCACATGATTTTCTGGTGGGGGTGGGGTGGTGTGTAGATACTGTGGTGCATGAAACATTACAGCTCTATGGGCAGACTTAATGGACCAAAGAGTCTTTGGAAAGTGTGGCAGGAAATTTCCTGTCCCATCATTGTTCTTGTGTTCATACATAACTCTCTACTGGCAGAAATATTTAACAATACATAGATACTTCTGATGGAACCATTTTGTTTAAACAAAAGCATTTAGCAAATTTGCAATATTTCATGATTGAAAGGGAAGTATTTTAGCAAAACATCAAATGACACAGAGTCAACACTGTAACATATTGAGAGATTGAGATAATAAGGCATGAGACATGCTGCTATTTTTGAAGACAGTTCTGATTTATTCTGTACAGTACAGTGAACAGACACAGTTATTTGCTATTGTTTTTTATTTCACGTTTTTGCCAATGGGAGTGCAGCGACTGTAAGTATCTTCTATTGTTGACATATGATTTGACAAGCAATAATTATGTCTAATGAAATTTGACAAGCTGGGTTATGGGAGTTTATTTTACTGACTGTAAGATAATATAGATTCTATACCTTTATAAGACATGTTGACAAGTCTGTCTATTATTTACCATTGCTCATTGGTTGAGTCTGTATTTTTCCTCAATTTTAATGAGTTGTTTTCTAGCTTTCTTATTTAAGAATTGTTTTACGTAGAAGTTTTCTCTTCAAAACACTCAATCCAAAAATTGCAAATACATTACAGTAAATAAAAATCAGTTTCCTCCATCATGGCAGTTCCCCATCCATCTCATTATGTACACTGACAGATAAAATGTAATGTCAGAGACACACACATTCAATATTCCCCATCCCTCCACCACAACATGTTCTTCCATACCTTTAAGCACTTCAGACTTTGGATACACTCTACTCTCCCACACTTTATAATTCCTAATGGGATCATTCATTTCCTGGCCCTAAAACTCCACAGAGATTCTCTCTCCATAAATTAGATGGGAGACTAAGGGCACTCCAGAGAAATGTGCAAATGGCTGCTTTCAGCCATTTATATGATTTCCCCAGGTTTCCATGGGAAATGCTCTCATAAATAATGGATATTTGGTTGCTCCCAATGTTGTCACTGTTATTTTCTATCAGACCATGAGTTTTGGTGCTGTCAAAATTCTACCCGAAGCATCACAACTACTGTACAGCTATGATTTTTGTATCATTATTGTTAGGAAATAGAGACCTGAAGACAAAAATTAACAAGCACATTCCAATCATCTAACATCCTTCACACAGGTATTTGTGTATGTCAGGCATAAGTTAGAGCTTTAAGGTTACATTTAAACTATTTTCTGTATTTGTGTGCTAACCGTACTTGGGTTTTGGTATCATTTTTAAAAAATTGCCTTTAAGTCTGTGGGATTGTTTACATTCCTACATTTAGATACCTAGATTGTTTAGATACCTACATAGGGCAGCATGGTGGCACAGTGGTTGGCGTTGCTGTCTCACAGCGCCAGGGACTCAAGTTCAATTCTAGGGTGACCTAAGGTCACTGTCTGTGTGGAGTTTACACATTCTCCACGTGTCTGTGTGGGTTTCCTTTGGGTGTTCTGGTTTCCTACCACAGTTCAAAGGCGTGCAGGTTGGGCCATGCTAAATTGCCCCTTAGTGTCATTTACCCTAGCAAGGTTATGGGGAAAGGGTCTGGGTGGGATTGTGGTCAGTGCAGACTCGATGGGCCGAATGGCCTCCTTCCACACTGTAGGATTCTATGATTTATAATGAGCTTCATGACTCTAAAGCCAACACAGAATATAAAGAACTGGGCTGATGCCCAGTAACAGAAAGATGGCAGGGGAATAGAAATCAGTTTCCATTCAGTTGAACGAATGTACCCCAGAAGTAAGGACCTTTTCACAGAATCTGCTGAAACAGGCAAAAAGAGAGACTACAGAGAGCGGGCCCCAAGATAAAGAACAGAAAGATCCCAAAACCAGGGAAGAGGGACAGAATGAAGTTCCAAGAGGACCTTCCAGCCAGAGAAAGAAGGAACAGGAATCTGGAAAACAGGTCCTGTTCAGTGACGTTAAGAGTGAGGAGCAGAGAGAGTCTCCAAAAGGACAAAACTGCATGAAGCAGACATAAAGTGAAATGAGCTTGCGAAAAGTCAAAGTTCCAAGGTGACTAGAAAGTTGGTGATTCCTAACTATGGGCCTGTGAATCAGTGGTGTTCTTTTGGCACAGGTGGATATCTGAGTGATTGTGTGGAAGGTGAAACTTAAATGCATGTGGCAATCAAGGAGAGGTTAAAACACTGGAGATGGATCCTTGGTAAGGAAATCTGTGAGAAACCTGCTGACAAGGTGCTGTTGTTGCCTAGCATACTGACCTTTACCTTGCAGAGGCAGAGTGCTGACTCACAGACACTTTCTCCTACCTTCCCCTGGACCACAACCCACCACTGAACATATTGTTTCCAAAATGGTCACTAACTTCATCTTCTCCGGAGATCTTCCCTCCACAGCTTCCAAACTCATTGTTCTCCAACCCTGCAAAACTTGTTTCTATTTCCTTCCCAAAATCCACAAACGGGACTGCCCTGGTAGACCCATCATTCCAGCCTGATCCTGCCCCACAGAACTCATTTCTTCCTATCTTGACTCCATTCTCACTCCTTTTGTTCAGTCCCTTTCCATCTACATTTGTGATTCTTCTGATACCAGACACCACATCAACAATTTCTAGTTCCTCAGCTCTAACCACCTCCTCTTCACAATGGATGCCCAATCCCTCTACACCTCCATCCCCCACCAGGAAGGTCTAAGGTCTCTCTGCTTCTTCCTTGAGCAGAAGCCCCAACAATCCCTGTCCACCACCATTCTTTTCCACTAAGCTGAACTTGTTCTCTCAACAATTTCTTCTTTACCTTGTCTCACTTCCTGTGAACAGAAGGTATGGCTATGGGTATCCACATGGGTCTCAGTTATGCCTGTCTTTTTGTGAATTATGTGGAATATTCCTTGTTCCAGTTCTACTCAGGCCAGCTCTGCAACTCTTTTTCCATTGCATTTATGACTATTGCTGCTGCTTCATGCTCTCATTTGAACCTGGAAAAATTATTGATTTTGCTTCCAATTTTCACCCTCTCTCAACTTCACGTGGTCCATCTCTGACATTTCACTTCCCTTCCTTGACCTTTCTGTCTCCATTTCTGACAGTAGACTGACCAGCAGTATTCATGACAAGCCCACAGCTTCCTCGACCACAGCTCCTCGCACCCTGATTTTATTATTGTGTTAAGTATTGTTTGGGAGAAGATTCCAAGGCATGTTCTTTCAGAGCGGAGATTGGAAACTCACGCGTGAAAGCCAGAGTTCCAGTGACACCAGTTGGATCACAGTGTGACAAGCGAGTAGGGAGTTGATGAGAAATCCATCGAGGTTGTCACCTGTCATTTGGTTTCAGAAAGTGGTGGGTCTGATCACAGGTTGCCAGTTGGTTTACATGGACAATGTATTTAGAACACGAGAGTATCAGATTGAGTTTGTAATGTGTGTTACCTTATATATCTGCAAAGGTATATGCAGGGTGAAGGAGTAGTGTATTATAGTTCCTCTTTTTCTGTTTTATTAATGTTTTATTCTTCTGTTAAAAGTTCATCAGCTGACTCTGTGGCCAGAATGTTCCCACCGTCCACACTGACAGGATTTTCCCAAGCCACTACAGTGAACAGAGATTTGGCTGCAGCGAGCGTGTGGCGTGAACGGCAGGTGAGATCCTGTCCTGTGACTCTGTTCAGTAGCTACCATCAGCGTACCTAAACAAAAAATAAAAGTTCGGACCTATCAAACCAGGTTCCACCCTGGGATTTGATTTGTTCACAAGTAACATCAGTCGGTTAATAACATTATAATTAAAAGCCAAGGTAGAAGTTCAGCCCTCTGGATATCTCTCCAGAAGTGAATGTTTTTTAAGGAACACAAAATGGTTGTAGTAGATTTAATTATTTAATGAAATAATGTCATTGCTGCAAGATATCAGTCATATTAAATTTCTGTCACAGTGGTACAGTGGTTAGCACTGCTGGAACTCGGGTTCGATTCCCGGCTTGGGTCACTGTCTGTGTAGAGTCTGCAAGTTCTCCTCGTGTGTGTGTGGGTTTCCTTCAGGTGCTCTGGTTTCCTCCCACAATCTGAAAGACGTGTTGGTTAGGTGCATTGGTCCTGCTAAAATTCACTCTCAGTGTACCCAAACAGGCACCGGAGTGTGGCGACGAGGGGATTTTCACAGTAACTTCATTGTAGTGTTAATGTAAGCCTATTTGTGACACTAATAAATATTCAATTCAATTTGAAAATCTTTTCACCTTACGAGGAAATTATTTCTGGAATTCATAATGTTGCCCAAACCTGTGTGTTTTAACCTCTGCAGCGAATAAAGACATAATTGACTTTAAGTACTTAAACACAATTTCCTTTATTCTGTAGCTACTTAAACAACAGTAAATACTTGCAATGCAAAAATCAAATACTCACTATTGTTACTTTACTTAACTTAAGGTTGATTTCCACTTGCAATTAAAACCTAGCCAGGATTTGTTGTCACATGGAATCAGTTCTTTGTTCTCTTCTTCCAGATGTTGTCTCTTCTTTGTGAGCTTGGTTCCCGGGTTCCGCACACTGCCTTTCTGAACAAGCTCTTTGTGTTAGCAGAGTTAAAACTCCAAAAGTTCCTTGGTGATCAGCCAATGAATTGATCAGGACCCCAATTGCATTGTTCGATTAGGCCAATCAAACCCAACCATAGTATCATTGGTCACTTCAGGCCTCATCATCAAAGTGCATATTGTTTACATTCCAATACCCAGCCAAGGAATACTAGCTCCAAGAGTCTGTTCACAAGTCATCCTAGCCAAGGACAAGCTGTTGAACCTGACACCATCTGTCCTTTGACAAATACCAGGTCACTGGCCACAAGGAAAATCTCAGCAGAGTGAAAAAACAACTTTAACCAAAAAAATCAGGTTTGCTTGATTAAAGATCTTTCAGCATATTAAAAGTTAAAACTCCATTCAGCTACAATAATGATATTCAGCGAAAGGATATCAAGGGATTGGTGTTCTTGCAGGTCAAACTTTAATGATAACCCTTGGAAACTAGATGTAAATTTTGCACCATTCACATTTCAAAATGGGTCATGACTGAAAATATCCCACAGCTAAACAATATAACACTTGTTCATTTCTATCATTTCCCCAGGGATTCCACAGACCTCCCACTTTTGGTTTTTGGGAGAGATTGAGAGATCTTAATCCCTGCAGAATTTCAGGACCCCCTGGTTTGGAGGAGGAACATACTGTGCGGTAAGGCTCCTATCCCCACAGTGGCAGTGTCTTCTGCCTTTCTGCTTTGTAGATAGATAGATAGATAGAACAGTACAGCACAGAACAGGCCCTTCGGCCCACGATGTTGTGCCGACCTTCATCTGAAACCAAGATCAAGCTATCCCACTCCCTACCATCCTGGTGTGCTCCATGTGCCTATCCAATAACCGCTTAAATGTTCCTAAAGTGTCTGACTCCACTATCACTGCAGGCAGTCCATTCCACACCCCAACCACTCTCTGCGTGAAGAACCTACCTCTGATATCCTTCCTATATCTCCCACCATGAACCCTATAGTTATGCCCCCTCGTAATAGCTCCATCCACCCGAGGAAATAGTCTTTGAACGTTCACTCGATCTATCCCCTTCATCATTTTATAAACCTCTATTAAGTCTCCCCTCAATCTCCTCCGCTCCAGAGAGAACAGCCCCAGCTCCCTCAACCTTTCCTCATAAGACCGACACTCCAAACCAGGCAGCATCCTGGTAAATCTCCTCTGCACTCTTTCCAGCGCTTCCACATCCTTCTTATAGTGAGGTGACCAGAACTGCACGCAATATTCCAAATGCGGTCTCACCAAGGTCCTGTACAGTTGCAGCATAACCCCACGGCTCTTAAACTCCAACCCCCTGTTAATAAAAGCTAACACACTATATGCCTTCTTCACAGCTCTATCCACTTGAGTGGCAACCTTTAGAGATCTGTGGATATGGACCCCAAGATCTCTCTGTTCCTCCACAGTCTTCAGAACCCTACCTTTGACCCTGTAATCCACATTTAAATTTGTCCTACCAAAATGAATCACCTCACATTTATCAGGGTTAAACTCCATTTGCCATTTTTCAGCCCAGCTTTGCATCCTATCTATGTCTCTTTGCAGCCTACAACACCCCTCCACCTCATCCACTACTCCACCAATCTTGGTGTCATCAGCAAATTTACTGATCCACCCTTCAGCCCCCTCCTCTAAGTCATTAATAAAAATCACAAAGAGCAGAGGACCAAGCACCGATCCCTGCGGCACTCCGCTAGCAACCTGCCTCCAGTCCGAAAATTTTCCATCCACCACCACCCTCTGTCTTCGATCAGACAGCCAGTTACCTATCCAATCGGCCAACTTTCCCTCTATCCCACACCTCCTTACTTTCATCATAAGCCGACCATGGGGGACCTTATCAAACGCCTTACTAAAATCCATGTATATGACATCAACCGCCCTACCTTCATCAACACACCTAGTTACCTCCTCAAAAAATTCTATCAAATTTGTGAGGCACGATTTGCCCTTCACAAATCCGTGCTGACTATCCCGGATTAATCCGCATCTTTCTAAATGGTCGTAAATCCCATCCCTAAGGACCTTTTCCATCAATTTACCAACCACCGAAGTCAGACTAACCGGTCTATAATTACCAGGGTCATTTCTATTCCCTTTCTTAAACAGAGGAACAACATTTGCCACTCTCCAGTCCTCTGGCACCATCCCCGTGGACAGCGAGGACCCAAAGATCAAAGCCAAAGGCTCTGCAATCTCATCCCTCGCCTCCCAAAGAATCCTAGGATACATTTCATCAGGCCCAGGGGACTTATCGACCTTCAGTTTATTCAAAACTGCCAATACATCCTCCCTCCGAACATCTATTTCCTCCAGCCTATTAGCCTGTAACACCTTCTCTTCCTGAAAAACATGGCCCCTCTCCTTGGTGAACACTGAAGAAAAGTATTCATTCATCACCTCGCCTATCTCTACTGATTCCATACACAAGTTCCCACCACTGTCCTTGACCGGCCCTACCCTCACCCTGGTCATTCTTTTATTCCTCACATAAGAGTAAAAAGCCTTGGGGTTTTCCTTGATCCGACCCGCCAAGGACTTCTCATGTCCCCTCCTAGCTCTCCTCAGCCCCTTTTTCAGCTCGTTCCTTGCTAACTTGTAACCCTCAGTCGAGCCATCTGAACCTTGTTTCCTCATCCCTACATAAGCTTCCCTCTTCCTTTTCACAAGACATTCCACCTCTTTTGTGAACCACGGTTCCCTCACTCGGCCATTTCCTCCCTGCCTGACAGGGACATACCTATCAAGGACACCCAGTATTTGTTCCTTGAAAAAGTTCCACTTTTCATCAGTGCCTTTCCCTGACAGTTTCTGTTCCCATCTTATGCCCCCTAATTCTTGCCTAATCGCATCATAATTACCTCTCCCCCAATTGTAAGCCTTGCCCTGCCGTCCGGCCCTATCCCTCTCCATTGCAATAACAAAAGACACCGAATTGTGGTCACTATCTCCAAAGTTCTCTCCCACAACCAAATCTAACACTTGGCCCGGTTCATTTCCCAGTACCAAATCCAATGTGGCCTCACCCCTTGTCGGCCTATCCACATATTGTGTCAGGAAACCCTCCTGCACACACTGCACAAAAAGTGCCCCATCCAAACTATTTGACCTACAAAGGTTCCAATCAATATTTGGAAAGTTAAAGTCCCCCATGACAACTACCCTGTGACCCCCACACGTATCCATAATCTGCTTAGCAATTTCTTCCTCCACATCTCTATTACTATTTGGGGGCCTATAGTAAACTCCTAGCAACGTGACCGCTCCTTTCCTGTTTCTAACTGCAGCCCATATTACCTCAGTGTGCATATCCCCCTCAAAGTGCTTTTCCGCAGCCGTTAAACTATCCTTGATTAACAAAGTGCATTCTTGATTTGTAATAATGTAAGAGAGGTTCAAAGATTACTCCGTCTTTATACTACAACTTTACCATGAGTTGGCCTTTCACTTTCAATGTAGTCAGACCAGGACGTGTAATTTGAGAGATAAGGATTGCAATGTAATCTGCTTGGGTGATTTTACTTTGTCTGGTAGAAAGACACTCCTGCTCCTGTGTCAAATTTAAACTCTGTGGGGTGTCCATTCATTTGAAGTTTAATACTCCAGTATCTGTTTTCAGTTTCATTTACCTCTCCAGGGAAGTTACTTCCTGTTTCTGTGATTCTGCCCCTTGTATATGGCTCTGCTTTAATTTTTCACTCTTTTTACAGGTTGTCAGTGTTTTTAAGTGACAAACAGTTTTGACGTGGCCTATTTTTCCACAGTCCTGGCACTCTGTTCCTGCTGGACGTTCTTCTGACTTGTGCAGTTTGTTCCCACCACACCTGAGACATTTCAAGGTAATGGTTGATGTGCTTTACTACATTTTGGCAGGCCTTACTCTGTTTTGGCAGGCTTAAGCTTTAGCACACATTATGCTTTATGGCCTACAAACTAAATGGTCTCCCTTGATCTTCTCCATGGGACCTCACCTTCTCAATTTCATTTTCTCAGCTTAGTTTGCCTTGCAATCTTTATTGTCTTGACTAATATTAAATCGTTCATTGCCAGTTGGAGATTTGATAATGCTTTGCTTCGGACCCCTGCTATGATTTTATCATTAGTCAATTCATCCCTTAAGATTCCATAACTGCAGTCCCCTGCCTGCCTCTATAGATTGTTGATGAACATATCCCTTCTTTCACCCGGTCTTTGCTTTCTCTTGTTAAATTTTGCCTTTTCTTTAATTAAGTTTCTGTGGATGCTGAACTGTGATTTGAATGTTTGTAAAACCTCTTTGTAAGAAGTTGAATTCTCATCAACTATCTGCCTTACTATCACGTTATCAGCAATAGATTCAACTGCATAAAGTAGTGTATTGACCTGCATAGTGTATTGACCTGGCCTTTTCGATTTTTTTCTTTTGAATGGCAGAAGCAGCTTTATATCTCATGAACCTATTTCTCCAGTTGTCCAATACTGGTCCTGCTCTTCACCTTCAGTGCTCTAAAATAGTTCTGGGGGTGGTAGTGTGGATTCCATGATTCTACTCAGCCCTGGATTTCTTGCTACTTCACTGGTGCTGTTCGTCAGAGCTCACTAATATTCGGACTCTGGGTCTGTCTCTCAACTTGCATGTGCTGCACCTGATGCTCCAACTTTTTGGTGAGTCTTCTATCTATTCCTTTTGTCCTTCTTTCAAGGATCTCTTGACTTGCCTAGTCTGTAGCTGCTTCTTAATGTTTTCTGGGACTTGTACTCAATGTCCGCTGCCACAACCACTGGCATCGTGTTTTGTCATGTGTTCAGGGTCGAGATGAAGTTCTTTGTTTTTTTTTTCATTCGTGGGACATGGGTTTCGCTGGCTGGTCAGCATTTATTGCCCATTCCCAGTTGCCCTTGAGAAGATAGTGGTGAGCTGCCTTCTTAAAACGCTGCAGCCTACATGCTCTGGGTTGACCCACAGTGCCATTAGGGAGAGAATTCCAGGATTTTAACCCAGTGACTGTGAAGGAAAGGTGATATATTTCCAAGTCAGGATAGTGAGTGGCTTGGAGGGGAACTTGCAGGTGGTGGTATTCCCGTGGATCTGCCGTCCTTGTCCTTGTAGATGCAAGTAGTTGTGGGTTTGGAAGGTGCTGTCAAAGGATCTTTGGCAAATTTCTACAATGTAACTTGGAGACAGTTCACACTCCTGCTACTAAGCGTCAGTGATAGAGGGAGTGGATGCTTGTTGGGATGGTGCCAACCAAGTGAGCTGCTTTATCTATTTGCCTCTTCTGCAAAGTTATCTGTAGTTTCTTAAAGGCATACTCTTTATTTATAACTATTGTGTACACATTGGGAACTCTGGGAACACACTGGAGCTTCTTCTCCCTCGAGATCTGTTCCTCCATTATGTGATGTTATTACATGTGACTTAATCACATGGCTGCATGAAGATTATAAAACAAGGTTTATATATTCCATTGGCATCAAAGTGGCATCAATCGTCAAAGGAAAATGTTATCCAAGAAACCAACCATTTGCAGAGAATATTCATTGCCGATGTCCCAGATTTTTGTTCCATTTGGGATCTTGGGTCCTCAATGCAGCCACTTAGCAGACTTGCTGCTCGGGTCCTGGCTGCAATCCTGTTCTCTCACTCGCTCAGTGTCATGAGGTTTCTCAGACTCCCTGGTGCTGCAAATAGGTCTGACTACATTTCTAATTTTCACCCTAGCTCCTTAGCCACCTTTATGAGCTTTATTCTGCTCTAGGTGCCACACTGCCTCTTCATAAGCCCTGGATTAGTCCTTGCTGCTTTCTCCCTCACCTCATGGCATCTGGCTCTGCCCCTCATCTTCTCAAAGAAACAGTTCCTTGAAGAGAGTGGTTGACAGTGGCTGGCCAATTCCCCTGCTAGGTGCTCTCCCCCATCATTGCCACCTGCTGGAGGCCCTGCTACATTATGCTACATTCTGTGTTTCTGATGTTAACCCTATACTATATGTGCAGGTGTCTATCTCAGCAATGGGCAAGCTGTAACTGGAGCTGAAACTAGGCAGGCAGGGATCGCCTTTCTGCTGCCTGGAATGCTGGCACTATAGTTTGCTGTTGGGAGGCCAGGTAGCTAAACTGTCCTCCACCACATGCAGGGACCGACCCAATCACGTCCAATAATTGGCCTTAAGTGGCCATAGACAGGATAAACTAGGTGCCCACCAATTGTGGGTTGGTAGTCCTACCACCCCATCCTGCCCCAGGGGAAATGATCCAGGGGTGGGGAGGAGCCAAGGAACAGGCACGCTGGCAGTGGCATGAATTTCTGCCCTTGCCTGCCTCTCCCACTCCTGGCAGAGCCCAACATTTCAGCCCATAGTGTTGACGCATGAGTCAGTTGAGGCCTGGATTATGATTGCTGAAAGGCTCACATTATAAAACAGTGTGTTCTTCAACTAACTGTAAGCAAAGGGTTGTAAAGCAAAGTCAAGCCAGTCAGTTTCACTTCAGTGGTGAGAAAACTTTCAGAAACATTTATAAAATAGAAATCAAAGAATCCCCACAATGCAGAAGGAGGCCATTCGGCCCATCGAGTCTGCACCGACAACAATTCCATCCAGGCCCTATCCTGTAACCCCACGTATTTATCCTAGCTAGTCCCCCTGACACTAATGGTCAATTTAGCATGGCCAATCAGCCTAACCCGCACATCTTTGGACTGTGGGAGGAAATCCGAGCACCTGGAGGAAACCCACACAGACACGGGGAAAATGTGCAAACTCCACGCAGACAGTGACCCAAGGCAGAAATTGAACCCGAGTCCCTGGTGTTGTGAGGCAGCAGTGCTAACCACTGTGCCACCGTGCCACCCCAAACTCTGGGACAGAATGAAGAGTCACTTGGACAAATATGGATTAATTCATGAAAGCCTGCATGTATCTGTTAAATGGCAAATGGTGTTTAATTAACTTGAGTGTTTTGATGGGATAATGGGATGGATAAAATGGGACAGTGGCAGAATGAATAGGAAATCAGTTGAGTCACAGGAAAAAGAGAGTAGTGTTGAGTTGTTACACTGGAGAAGACGATGCAGTTGAGTTCCCCAGGGGTTGGCATTAGGGGCATTGCTTTTCTTGACCTATGTTAGTGACCTAGACTTGCTTCTAGCTTCTCTTAGCCTGCTGTGTGACACTTCATTAAATGCGTTTTGGAAGAACATATAAACCATATCAATATCATCATCCCATCAAAACACTCAAGTTAGTTTAACACCATTTGCCATTTAACCAATACATACAGGTAAACACACCGAGACTTGGATGCATAGGCACAATTTCAAAATTTGCAGATGACACAAATCTTGGAATTATTGCTAACAGTGAGGAGGATAGAATTCAAGAAGACATAGACACGTTGGTGGAATGGGCAGACACATGGCAGATAAGATTTAATACAGAGAAGTATCTACATTTTGATAGGAATAGCGAGGAAAGACAATATCAAATAAAGGATCCAATTCTAAAAGTCATACAGGAACAGATGGAGCAGTTATGTACGCTCACAAATCCATGAATGTGGGAGGGAAAGTTGAAAAAGTATTTATTAAGGTACAGGGGAGTCTGTGTAGGGAAATAGGGGGGAGTTTTGGCCTCCTGCCCGCCACGGGAATTGTACCAGGTGGCAGGGGGCGGCGGATCATGCAAAGGTCCGTTGACCTTGGGGCAGGATTTTTCAGTTCTGGGGCGAGTGCAGCCAGAAAATCCCACCCATAGAATACAAAAGCAAGGAAGTTGCACTAAATCATTATAAAATACTCATTAGAAACAGGAGTATGCTATTCGGCCCTTCTCCACCATTCATTTTGATCATGGCTGATTATCGAATTCAATATCCTGAACACCCCTTCCTCCCATATCCCTGATCCCTTTAGCCCAAGAGCTATATTTAATTCCTTCTTCAAATTAAGTTAAGTTTATTTATTAGGCACAAATAGGCTTACATTAACACTGCAACGAAGTTACTGTGAAAATCCCCTAGCCGCCAAACTCCAGCACCTGTCCGGGTACACTGAGGGAGAATTTAGCATGGCCAATACACTGAACCAACATGTCTTTTAGACTTTGGGAGGAAACTAAAGCACCCAGAGGACATGAGAAGAATGTGTAAACTCCACACAGGCAGCGACGCAAGCCGGGAATCGAACCCGGGTTCCTAGCTCTGTGAGGCGGCAGTGCTAATCACTGTGCCACCGTGCTGCCCTGAAATCAGACAACGTTTTGGCCTCAACTACTTTCTGTGGTAATGAATTCCACACATTCATCATCCTCTAGGAGAAGAAATTTCTTCTCATCTCAGTTCTATAACTCCTAGTTCTGGACTCCCCCACATTTGGGAACATTCTTTCTGAATCTACTCTGTTCAACCTTGTTAGAATTTTATAATTTCCATGAGATCCCCTCTCACTCTTCTAAATTCCAGTGATTATAATCCTAACTGACTTAGTCTCTCCTCATATGACAGACCTTCCATTCCAGGACTCGTTCTGTATCAATAGGAGTATTGGGCCGGATTTTCACTGAATCATCAAGACTCCATGGGCCTTTAAAAATGGTGGGTGTTTTTTGGATTTAGAAATCCCACCCCCAATTCCGACCGATCACATTCTTGCTGGAAGGAGAAAGGGGGCAGGTTGTGACTCATACATGAGGGAAAATCGAACTGAGCAGGACCATTTAAACTCAGTTCTGAGTTCAAACAGAACCCATTTTCACCATAGGAAGGGCATTCTGGTTGGAGTCATATCCAGTAAAAGAAATGGTTGTTGTTGTTGGAAGTCAGTTGTCTCAGTTCCAGGACATCCCTGCAGGAGTTCCTCAAGGTAGTAGCTAGGGCCAACTATCTCCAACTGCTTCATCAATGACCTTCCCTCCATCACAAGGTCAGAAATATGGATGGTTGCACAATTTTCTACACCATTTGTGACTCCTCAGATACTGAAGTAGCCTGTGTCCATACGCAGCAAGACCTAGATGATATTCAGGTTTGGGGTGATATATGGCAAGTAACATTCATATTACACAAATGCCAGGCAATGAACATCTTCAACAAGAGAGAGTATAACCATCTCCCCTTGACATTCAGTTACATTACCGTTGTGGAATCTCCCACTATCAACATCTGGGGGTTACCATCGGCCAGAAACTAAACTGGACTAGCCATGTAAATACGGTGGCTACAAGAGCAGGTCAGAGGCTGGGAATTCTGTAGAGTGTATCTCACCTCCTGACTCGCCTAAGTTCATCCACCATCTACAAGGCACAAGTCAGCTGTGCGATGGAATACTTCTTACTTGCCCTGGATGAATAAAGCTCCAATAACACTCAAGAAACTTGACATCATCCAAGTCAAATCAACTCATCTGAGTGGCCACCCCATCACTATGTTAAGCATTCACTGCCTCCACCACTGACGTTTTGTAGCAGTAGCATATACCATCTATAAGATGCACTACAGCAACTCACCAAGGCTCATTCAGCAGCACCTTCCAAACCTCTACCACCTAGAAAGACAGGGGCAGCAGATAAATGGGGACACCATCAGCTGGACATTTCCCTCCAAGCCACTAACCATCCTGACCATCCACTAACCACTCTTCACTGTCACGGGATCAAAAATCCTGGAACTTCCTTCCTTCCAGCACTGTTGGTGTACCTACACCACATGGACTGCAGTGCTTCCAGAAAGCAGTTCTGCATCACTTTCTCAAGGCCAATTATGGATTGGCAATATTTAATGGTTTAGCTACCCTCACCCATGTCCTGCAAACAAATTAAAAACTCACGGCGTGGTTATCACAATTTTTTAGAATAGATGTAAATGCTGGTGAAAGATGGATATGATCTGGAGAACTGTCAAGCTGTGAAGTTATTTAAATCCCCAGCTTTTTAAAACAAATAGATTGCCTATGTCAGTGAAAGTTGAAAAATATTCTTCTATCAGTTACAATAGCTGTTTTTGACATTTAACTCTCATTATGTCATTATTAATGCTTGGCTTCTTTCTTCAATCTACAATTATCTCAGCAGTGAGTGCAGGGTTCACAGTTTGATTGACAATTCAATAAATTAATTGATTCTCAACTGAAGGATTGGCTGTCATTGATGTGGGATTATAAATAAAGGTAGGTTTGTTTTCATAAAGGCTTAAGTACTTGAGTGGATTTAAAATCTTTCTATGGATTTTTATGAATGATTAAGTTTTCCGATACTCTAGTAAAGGCTGTAATAGATAATCAGGCCTTTACTTTATTTCATCTCAACATGGCTCCAGAAATCTGTCCATGGGGGATACTGGTTGAATTGGCAGGGAGGGTGCAAGGACCAAGGACCAAATGGGTTAGAATGAGTTAGAATTAAGTTGGCATTGAGCTATAAGGAGCTATAGGAGTTGCTGAGAGCCTATGGCGTGACAAAGAGTTTGCATAGGGATGGAAAGTAGATGGGGTGGGATGGTGATGGAGTGTGAGGGATGAAGATTAGATGGCCTAAAATTCAAAGAAATGACTGGGACAAATTCCCAGAGAATCTAGGTGGAACTTTTAATCATCCCGCTTCGGCAATCGGCAGGCACAATAGCCAGTTCCAGTCCATGACTGGTGGCGGTGGGTCTTAGTCCCAAAGCAATAATCAGGTCTGGTGGGTAGTTTCTCCCAAGGTACTACCCACTTCTGCAGTGAAAATTCTGCCCATGTATGTCCAATTGTGGACACTGTACTTAAGGAAGGATGTGAATGTTGGAGAGGGGGTGCAGAAAAATATGAAGAGATTGTTTTCTGGGGTGAAGAAATTAAGTTACTCGGATAGATTGAAAAATTATCGCTATTCTCTTTTGAATAGAGAAGGCTGCGAATAGATTAACAGAATGGATGGGGAGAAACTGTTCCTTTTGGTGTCAGTACCGAGAACCAGAGGTCACCAATTTAAGGTGAGTGCCAAAAGAAGCAAAGGTGACATGAGGAAGAAGCTTATTACACAGCCAGTGTTCAGGATCTGGAAGGCATTACCTGAGAGTGTGGAATGGGCAGATTCAATTGTGACTAAAAGGGCATTGGATAATTATCTGATGAGAAAACATTTGCAGGACTACAGGGAAAAGGTGGGAAAGTGGGGCTAGCTGAATTGCGGAGAGCTGGCATAGACATAAGAGATAGAATAGTCTGCTTCTGTGCTATAACCATTTTATAATTCAATGATTCAATACAGCTGGAGAGTCAATAAATCATAAAATGATATTCAACAGGCAAATCATAACACTTGGGACATCAGCTCAAAAATAGAAAACAGTGCTGTACTCGAGGGTAGAGATGATCAAAAGTGCCACTGCTAAAGGAACGTGGTGAATGTGTACATCCAGTACCCCAGAATATTCCACCTATTGTTTAAGTTTATTTATTTGTGACAAGTAAGGCTTACACTGCAATGAAATTCCTCTAGTCGCCACACTCCAGCACCTGTTCAGGTCAATGCACCTAACCAGCATGTCTTTCAGACTGTGGGATGAAACCAGAGCACCCGGAGGAAACCAGGCAGACACGGGGAGAACGTGCAAACTCCACACAGCAGTACCCAAGCCAGGAATTGAACCTGGGTCCCTGACACTGTGAGGCAGTAGCGCTAACCATTGTGCCACCGTGCCGCCAAGGTTGGAGTAACAAGTTTGATTCTTTTGAGGACGTTCAGTTTCCAGCAGGCATTCTCCCAGAAGAGTGGGCTCGAGTTGTAACTTGAATGGTCAGTGAGGGTCTCAACAGGTGTGTACCTTAATCTCAACTTGTCTGACCTGTTTTCACAGGCACTCCGGTTACAATTGCTTCTTGTGTATTTTTTGAAGAATCAAAAATTGTTCGATTTGAACTATATTTTTGTTTTTATTTTACTGCCCATTCAGATAGCACCAATAACCCTCTTCATCAGGAAGCACGATTAGTGGCCTAAAATGGACTTTGCCTTTACCCTCCAGTGTGCCCATAACCACAGATGAAGCAGCTGAGATATTGAATATTTCAATAATATTACATATTCAAAGCAATGATGCATCATGTATCAATTGGGTAACAGTTTGGATGGGATGAAAATATACTATAAATGTACTGCTGAGCCTTTATCTAGACTTATTTTAATTAATAAATGTCTATATTTTACCAAGCTTCCTATTTGATCATTTCAGATTTATTTCTGTTATTCTGCTTGGTATAAATCTACCTCACGTTGAACAAGCAGATATTACAAATATAATAGAAGACTGTAAACAAATCAAAGCTTTAATATTAGTCCAACAAAATCTGTATAACAACTACCATCTTTTAAAGAAAGCTATCTGTAATTTATTATAAGTTGCCATCGTTATTAATAAATACAGTTGTGACTTGCTGTTCAAATCCGATTGATTTAATTTTGACATTATTTGCATATAATTATTTACATAGAATAGAATCCCTACAGTTCAGAAGCAGGCCAAATGCCCATCAAGCTTGCACTGACAACAGTCCCACCCAGGCCCTATCCCCATATTTACCCTGTCAATCCAACTGACACTAAGGGGCAATTTAACATGGCCAATCAACCTTACACACACATCCTTGGAGTGTGGGAGGAAACCCACGCAGACACGGGGAAAACGTGCAAACGCCGCACAGGCAGTCACCCGAGGCCGGAATTCAACCCAGGTCCCTCGTGCTGTGAGGCAGCAGTGCTAACTACTGTGCCACTGCGTCTGGCTTAAGCTAATGCTGTCCTGATAAGTAGAGTAAGAGATTTCAAACACTTCAGTTAGAGCAGAGCTACATATTTATTGAGATGGATACCAAAGTAATAGGAATCTTGTTATGAAGACAATAGCAGTAAGCAATGGGCATTCTTATTATAAAGCAACTGTCTGTTTAATAATAAATTATTTTTGTTAAGCTAGTCAATTTCCACACTTTGCTGTCATTTGTTCAAAGTAGAATAGTGGTGATCATGAGCATGGGTATTAAGTGAGAAGTGATGAGATCCCTTTAGTCTGGATAATGACCTTGTTAGACTGTCAGAATAAATAAACACGAAGAATAGGAGAGCTGAGTGCACTCTCATTCAAAATGCTCAATGCTCAGTTAAAGAAGTGGCTTTATTGTCTTTTGTTTAGTTTTTCAGGAGCAGGTAAATGAAAAAGGGAAATATTGTCTCTCGGTTATTTTGTATTGCTTAAAGCTAACATATGTTTTAAGCTTGGAAACCGAAGCCCTGATTTTATCTCCGGTTGAGAATTGAGTGGGAGCCAAGGCATGTGGAAAACTGCCCTGATTTCGATAACCGAAGGCCCATTTTAATTCCTGGGCTTCACCTATGTGCCCACGGTTAGTTTCCCACCCGTAGGTAGTAGGAAGTGGTAGCTGGTTGGCAGGTGGGTGGCAGTGCAGTGTTGGTCAGCAGAAGGTGCTGCCAAGCACAGCAACATTGGTCCCAGATGCTCGGTTAAGCCCAGAGGAGCCCATGGATCTCATGCCTGAATTAACCTTGTGGGAATCAGTGGACCACTCTTGATTCTCCTGACCCTACAAGTGAGAAATCAAGTAAAGAGCCTTACAGTTGGATTTCTTTCTCTTCCCACCATGTACGTTTGATGACAAAGCCACAGCTGTGGACTCAGGCCCACAGTTAAAAAAGCAGCTGGGCCCCAATGATAGAAGCACAACTTTGTCTACCAATTAAAGAAGAACCCCATTAGTTTCCAGCAGGGGTTCTTCAGACATAACCAGAAGAGTAGGTTAGAATTGGAACTCGAACGAGCAGCGGGAGTTTCAGCAGGTGATCTCAACTTGTCCGACCATTTTCCACCAGGCACTTCAGGGCAGCGCTCTTACCACCAGCCATTGGCATGTTGGAAGAATTTGACTGTGTTATGAATGCACCTTCCTTGTTGTCTCCCAAAGGTGCTTGCTTATCTGGGAAACAACTTTATCCATCCTCTGGTAGGTCATCCAACTGGCCATTCTTCAAGTGTGCGCCTGGAAGGTGAGTGTTGTCACACCTAAGCCCTATCTTTTCCTCACTTTATAGTGCACTTGTCAGAAATTGCACTGATTTGATTTGATTTATTATTCACATGTATTGAATACAGTGAAAAGTATTGTTTCTTGCGTGCTATACAGAAAGCATACCATTCATAGAGAAGGAAATGAGAGAGTGCAGCATGTAGTGTTACAGTCATAGCTAGGGTGTAGAGAAAGATCAACTTAACGCAAGGTAGGTCCATTCAAAATTCTGATGGCAGCAGGGAAGATGCTGTTCTTGAGTCATTTGGTACATGACCTCAGACTTTTATATCTTTTTCCCGAGGAAGAAGGTGGAAGAGAGAATGTCTGGGGTGCGTGGGGTCCTTAATTATGCTGGCTGCTTTGTTGAGGCAGCGGGAAGTGTGGACAGAGTCAATGGATGGGAGACTGGTTTGCGTGATGGATTGGGCTACATTCACAATCTTTTGTAGTTTCTTGCAGTCTTGGCAGAGCAGGAGCCATACCAGGCTGTGATACAACCAGAAATAATGCTTTCTATGGTGCATCTGTAAAAATTGGTGAAAGTCGTAGCTGGCATGCCAAATTTACTTAGTCTTCTGAGAAAGTAGAGGCGTTGGCTTTTTTAACTATAGTGTCGGCATGGTTGAGGAGTTAGAACTTCGGGTGTGTTTTTCCCTCCCTCTTTCTGATGTTGGGACTTAAAGATTAATTGTAGCATCAAGCTGTCATCCGACCAACTCAGAGACCTTTAAGTTACCTGGTGTGGGCATCTCAGCAGTATACCTAATAGTGCATATATGTCCACTACAATTCCAACTGAAATTTCTAACTGTAATGACTTGGTTCTGTTAAATACAAATAAAAACTAATGAGAATTATAACATTTTTGTCTTGTCTTTAATTGTAAAGTAGGAAGGGGATCCATTTAATTCATATAACATCTCATTGTTTCCTTGCAAAAAGTAAATGCAACTGGCAGAGATGAACAAAGGGTATTGACCTAATGATTTGTGTCTGAAACTGTTTATTTGAGAGAATTCTTCAGTGCATGTTTGTTCTGCTAAATGCAAATATATGTGTAGCTGTGCAATTGTTTCTATCTGAAGAATCGATGCAAACTACTTCAAAATTGTTTTCCTTTCACAATAATCTTCCAAAATCAATACATAAATGTTTGGAGAGTGTATAGATTTATACAGTGATTTGTTTCCTTGTTTACTAATTTGGAAATTATCTTTAAAGACATCTTATAAATGTGAATGGTGGGCAGCACGGTAGCACAATGGTTAGCACTGCTGCCTCACAGCGCCAGCGACCAAGGTTTTATTCCCGGCTTGGGCCACTGTGTGGAGTTTGCACATTCTCCCCGTGTCTGCGTGGGTTTCCTCCCGGTGCTCTGGTTTCCTCCCACAGTCCGAAAGACGTGCTGGTTAGGTGCATTGACCCGAACAGATACCGGAATGTGGCGACTAAGGGATTTTCACAATAACTTCATTGCAGTGTTAATGTAAGCCTTACTCGTGACTGACTAATAAATAAAATAAGAATCTGATGCTCTGCTTGACTTGAATTTGCTCAATATTCTGAGAGTTATAATGCTGAGGTGTTTTGTGATGCTGCCTATTTTATGCACTTCAGTGTTAATAAAACATAAAAATTCAGTGCTTGAAACATTGGTGGTTTTGGTGCACTTTGAGTAAAACTAATGGTGTCAGGTGCCCCTCATGCTATATCTGTCAGGGTGGAAACATGTTGTGGAGGATGATCACACGGATACCTCAAGCATCCATTGGAAGCATGTATCGTGATGCCAGTAACTTGTCAATTTTGGATCTCGCCATTCCTGTTAATGCCCTGTTGTAAACACTCACAGCTGAACATACGCTTAACAACATAAGGAACCCACCCACCAGTGCTATTTAAAGGCATTACCATCAAGCTTGCAGGTGAGGTGCATTTCACTCGCTACTTACTGTTACAGAACCAGTGGAAATACTGTGTGGCTGGGGGAGCTGTGAGAAATTATGGATGTCAGAAGGGAGTGATATTGGATATTTGGAAAGAGTTGTGTGCTTCTGAAAGGCACCCGAGTACACTTCATGAGGGTTACTGTTAAAATTCCCCTTTGGCTGAAGTGTGGAACGCTTATCCTCTGTGACTGGATTCTGAACTTCCTGATCCACAGATCACAATCAGTAAGGATAGGCAACAACACATCCTCCATGATCATCCTCAACACCGGAGCCCCACAAGATGTGTTCTCAGCCCCTTACTACACTCCTTATGACTGTGTGTCCAACTCGATTTTCAAGTTTGCTGATGGCACCACCGTAATGGTTCAGATCTCCAGCAATGACGAGACAGAGTACAAGAATGAGATAGAGAATTTGGTGAACTGGTGCAACGACAATAATCTCTCCCTCAATGTCAACAAAATGAAGCAGATTATCATCAACTTCAGGAAGCGTAGTGAAGAACATACCCCTGTCTACATCAACGGGGATGAAGTGGAAAGGGTCGAGAGCTTCAGGTTTTTAGGTGTCCAGATCACCAACAAAGTGCCCTGGTCCCCCCATGCCGACACTATAGTTAAGAGAGCCCACCAGCGCCTCTCCTTTCTCAGAAGACGAAAGGAAATTTGGCATGTCAGCTACGACTCTCACCAACTTTTACAGATGCACCATAGAAAGCATTCTTTCTGGTTGTATCACAGCTTGGTATGGCTCCTGCTCTGCCCAAGACTGCAAGAAACTACAAAAGGTTGTGAATGTAGCCCAATCCATCACGCAAGCCAGCCTCCCATTCATTGACTCTGTCTACGCTTCCCGCTGCCTCAACAAAGCAGCCAGTATAATTAAGGACCTCACGCACGCTGGACATTCTCTCTTCCACCTTCTTCCATTGGAAAAAAGATACAAACGTCTGAGGTCACGGACCAACCAACTCAAGAACAACTTCTTCCCTGCTGCCATCAGACTTTTGAATAAACCTATCTTGCATTAAGTTGATCTTTCTCTCCACCCGAGCTATGACTGTAACACTACATTCTGCACTCTCTCATTTCCTTCTCTATGAATGGTATGCTTTGTCTGTATGTATAGCGCGCAAGAAACAATACTTTTCACTGCATGTTAATGCATGTGACAAGAATAAATCAAATCAAAATCAAATCAAATCAAAAGTGTCAGAGGGAAATGGAGCAGAGATAGTAGGGGAAACATGCTGCTGAAAGGAATGGAATTCAGACAAGTGATGGATGGAATTTGGTACAAGGAAATGTTAAGTACTTCATTTGGTAAAAAAACAAGGAGAAGTAATATAAAATAAATTATATAATTCTCCAGGGGGATGTAGGGGCAGAGGTATCTGGGGAAAGATGGACATAAATCATTGAAGGTTGAAGGGTCGGTTGAGAAAGTGGTCAATTAATAATATAGATCCTGGACTTTATAAATAGGGGCATAGAGTTAAACAACAAGGAAGTTATAATAAACCTGCATGAAACACTGGTTCGGGCTCATTGGGTGGAATTTTCACATCCCGCCCGCCATGGGAATCGTAGCAGGTGGGACACATACCATGCAAAGGTACGTTGACCTCAGGTGGGATGTTCCGTTCTTGGGGCGAGTGCGGCCGGAAAATCCCACCCATTGTGTCCAATTCTGGGCACCTCACATTTGGAAGAATGTGAGGGTCTTAGAGAGGGAGTGAAAAGTTCACAAGAATAGCTCCTGAGACGAGAAGCAATAGAAATGATGATTTCATCCTGTACCAGTCCACGTTTCCAACTATGTTCAAGGCAGCAGAAGGTAATTTCTTGCCGATGTGGGCTATCAACTGTCCGTGTGGTTAATGACACACTCCACAATCCCACCACACATGTCAACACTCCCACAATGACAGACATTAGTACTTCCTGGGAGAAGGGAAGATTCAGAGGAGATTTGTTAGAAGTGTTCAAATTCATGAAGGGTCTGGACAGAACAGATAGGGAGAAACTGTTCCCATTGGAGGAAGGATCGAGACCCAAAGGACATGGATTTATGGTGATTGGGAAAAGAAGCAACGAAGAAAGAGACATGCGGAAAAACTTTATTACGCTGCAAATGGTTCGGATCTGGAATACACTGCCTGAATGTGGTGCAAGTAGATTCAGTCAAGGTTTTCAAAGATTTTTGGATAATTATCTGAATTGAAAACATTTTCGGGACTACCGGAAAAAGGCAGGGAAGTGGGACGAGGTGAGTTGATTTTTACAGAATCACAGAATGTCACAATGCAAAAGAGGGATTTGGGCCCATCGAGTCTGCACCGATGCATGAAATGTCCTGACCTGCCCACCTAATCCCACTTGCCAGCACTTGGCCCATTGCTTTGAATGTTATGGCATGCCAGGTACTCATCCAGGTGCTTTTTAAAGGGTGTGAGGCATGCTGCCTCCATCACCCTTCCAGGCAGCGCATCCCAGACCGTCACCACCCTCCGAGTAAAAAAGCTTTTCCTCAAATCCACCTCTCCTTCCAGAGAGCCCACACAAACACAACACGTTGAATGGACTCTTTCTGTGCTGTAACCATTCTATGATTCTATATTGCAGTTTGAATATTGAATTGCTGTATCCATGGCGGGGGGGAGGGGGGGGGGTGCGAGGGGTGCGTTCCTGTCCTCCTGGAGAGAGGGATTCATTGTCTTCCCTCTAAATAGAGCGAAGATGGAGAAACAGGTACCATCCTTTGCCAGGGTACACGGCTTCCTCATTATGTAGAAAACCCTACCACTGCAGGTGCTGCATTCCAATGCTAAACTGAAAAGGATACCACTCACTTAAAGCACATTGGAGAGTGATCTAATCTACAACATCATTTTGGTGAATACCTGCTATTCTGGTGGAGACATGATGCTTTCATCCTGTGCCAGTCCACTCTTCCAGCTTTATTCACGGCAACAGATGTCAGCTGTTTGGTGATTAATTATCAGCTGTAAATGTGGCTAATGGCTCCCCTCCACAATCCCACCGCATATGTTCAGCAAACTCACAGACATGCTGTCAGCAGGAATATTGCAGAGCTGGCCATTGGCATTGTAAAGAAATGGTTCTGCTGCCTGGTGCAGTCTGGGTAACTCACCAGTGTTCACTGGAGTGGCCCCTCCGATCGTGCTGATATGCTGCGTCTATTTTTACATTCATTTACAGGATGTGGGTGTTGCTGGCTAGGGCAACATTTATTGCCCATCCTAGTTACCATTGAGAAGGCGGTGGTGAGCTGCCTTGTTGAATTGCTGCAGTTCCTGAGCTGTAGGTACACCCAGAGTGCTGTTCGGGAGGGAGTTCCAGGATTTTGACCAAATGACAGTGAAGGAACAGTGAGATATTTCCAAGTCAGGATGGTAAGTGATGTGAAGAGGAACCTCCAGGTGTCTGCTGCCCTTATCCTTCCAGATGATAGAGGTCGTGGGTTTGGAAGATGCTGTCTAAGGAGCCTTGGTGGGCTCCTGCAGTGCATTTTATAGATGTTACACACTGCTGCCACTGTTCACTGGTCGTGGAGAGATTGAATGTTGTGGAAGGGGTACCAGTCAAGTGGGCTGCTTTGCTATGGATAGTATCCAGCTTCTTGAATGTTGTTGGAGCTACACCCATCCAGGCAAATGGAGAGTATTCCATCACACTCCTGACTTGTACCTTGGAGATGGTGGACATGCTGTGGAATGTCAGGAGGGGAACCAATGCTGTAATGGGGCCAGAAGCTGAGAGACTCTGACAGAACTTAAATTGAGCATCAATCAACAGATTTTTGCTTAAATGCCATTTGGTAGCACCATTGATGACCCCTTCCACCACTTTATTGATAATCGAGAATAGACTGATGGAGTGGTAATTGGCTCGGTTGGATTTGTACTGTTTCTTGTGTACAGGACACTCCTGGGCAATTTTCCGCATTGCTAGGTAGGTGGTCAGTGTTGTAGCTGTACTGGAACAGCTTGGCTAGGGGTGCAGCAAGTCCTGGAGCACAGGTCTTCAGTACTGTTGCTGGAATATTGTCCGAGCCTATCACATTTGCAGTATCCAGTGCCTTCAGCCATTTTTTGACATCACATGGAATAAATTGAATTGGACAAAGTCTGACATCTGTGATGTTGGGCACCTCTGAAGGAGGCTGAGATGGATCATCCACTTTGCACTTCTGGCTGAAGATCATTGCGAATGCTTCAGCCTTATCTTTTGCAGTAATGTGCTGTGTTCCTCAATCATTAAGGATCGGGATATTTGTGGAGCCTCCTCCTCCAGAGAGTTGTTTAGTTGCCCATCACCATTCGTGGCTTGATGTGGCAGGACTGCATTGATTATGGAATTGCTGAGCTCTGTCTATCACCTACTGCTTGTACTGTTTGGCACACAAGTAATCCTGTGTTGTAATCTTCATCAGGTTGACACCTCATTTTTAGATATGCCTGATGCTACTCCTGGCATGTCCTCCTGCACATTTAATTAAGCTGGGGTTGAACCCTTGGCTTGGTGGTAATGGTAGACTGGAGAATATGCTGGGCCATGAGGTTGCCGATTGCGGTTGTGTACAATTCTGCTGCTGCTGATGGCCCACAGTGCCTCATGGATCCCCACTCTTGAGTTGCTGTTTGAAGTCTATCCTATTTGGCACAATGGTAGTGCCACCAGCTGGCTATCATGAGGGCGCAATCTTTGTCACAGGACTTCGGCAACCACCTCAAGAGGAAGAGATGGAGGAGAAAGAGGAGAATGGGCTGTCCTTGAATATATCATCAAAATCTGGTTCCCCTGAATAAGTCTCTGGATTACTTTTGCTGAACACTTCACCTATTGTAATTCCTCTGTTGTGGCTGAATTAAAAGACATCACAAAACAACCATCCTATATCAACTTTATCCAACAGCATATCAAATACTCAATGCAACAGTAGGCAGGATCTGGAGAGTGTAGATTGGGGGAGGCTGTTTGAGGGTAAATCAACATCCGACATGTGGGAGTCTTTCAAATGTCAGTTGATTGAAATTCAGGACCAGCCTGTACCTGTGCGGATGAAGGATAAGTGTGGCAAGTATCAGGAACCCTGGATAATGAGGGGTATTATGAGCCTTGTCAAAAAGAAAAAGGAAGCATTCAGAAGGTTTAAAAGGCTTAGGACAGAGGAAGCCCTTGAAAAATATAAAGAACGTAGGAAGGAACATAAGGAAGTAGTTAGGAGGGCTAAGAGGGGTCATGAAAACTCCTGGGCAAACAGGATTAAGAAAATTTCTAAGGCATTTTAGACATATGTAAAGAGAAAGAGGGTAGCCAGGGAAAGCATTGGTCCACTCAAGGATAGTGGAGGGAATCTATGCATGGAACCAGAGGAAATGGGCGAGATACTAAATGAATACTTTGCCTCAGTATTCACCAAAGAGAGGGACTTGTTGGATGAGGAGCCTAAGGGAGGATGTGTAGATATTCTGAGTCATGTTGATATCAAAAAGGAGGAGGCATTGGGTGATTTAAAAAGCATTAAAGTCGATCAAACCCTGGCGCCTGATGGGATCTACCCCAGAATACTGAGGGAGGTAAGGGCGGAAATTGTTGGGGCCTTGACAGAAATCTTTGTATCTTCATTGGCTACAGATGAAGTTCCAGGGGACTGGAGGATAGCCAATGTTGTTCCATTGTTTAAGAAGAGCAGCAGGGATAATCCAGGAAATTATAGGCTGGTGAGCCTCACGTCAGTGGTAGGGAAATTATTGAAAAAGATTTTTAGGGACAGGATTTACTCACATTTGGAAACAAATGGACTGATTAGTGATAGGCAGCATGGTTTTGTGAAGGGGAGGTCGTGCCTTACTAACTTGATCAAGTTTTTCGAGGAAGTGACGAAGATGATAGATGAGGGAAAGGCAGTGGATATTGTATACATGGACTTCAGTAAAGCCTTTGACAAGGTACCTCATGGTAGATTGGTACGAAAGGTGAAGTCACATGGGATCAGAGGAGAGCTGGCAAGATGGATACAGAACTAGCTTGGCCATAGAAGACAGAGGGTAGCAGTAGAAGGTACTTTTCTGAATGGAAGGTTGTGACTAGCAGGATCAGTTCTGGGATCTCTGTGGTTCACAGAAAATGTGGAGGAATATTTGGAGGAATATGTAGCTGGTCTGATTAGTAAGTTTGCAGATAACACAAAATTGGTGGAGTTGCGGATAGTGAAGAGGGTTGTCAGAGGATACAACAAGATATAGACCAGTTGGGGGCGGAGAAATGGCAGATGGAGTTTAATCCGGACTAGTGTGAGATAATGCATTTTGGAAGGTCCAATGCATGTAGGAATCATACAGTAAATGGTAAAACTCTTAAGAGTATTGACAGGCAGAGATCTGGGTGTACATGTCCACTGATCACTGAAACTGGCAACGCAGGTGGATAAGGTAGTCAAGAAAGCATACGGCATGTTTGCCTTCATCGGTCGGGGCATTGAGTATAAAAATTGGCAGGTCATGCTGCAGCTCTTCAGAACCTTAGTTAGGCCTCATTTACAATATTGTGTACAATTCTGGTTGCCGTACATTCAGAAGGATATGGATGCTTTGGAGAGGTTGCAGAAGAGGTTTGCGAGGATGCTGCCTGGTCTGGAGGATATAAGCTATAAGGAGAGGTTGGATAAACTCGATTTGTTCTCACTGGAACGACAAAGGTTGAGGGATGACCTGATAGAGGTTTACAAGATTATGAGTGGCATGGACAGAGTGGATAGTCAGATGCTCTTTCCTAGGGTAGAAAAGTCAAGTACAAGGGGAGGTAGGTTTAAGGTGCGTGGGAAAAAGTTTAGAGGAGATGTGTGAGGCAGGTTTTTTAACACAGAGGGTGGTGAATGTCTGGAATGCGCTGCATAGGGAGGTGGGGGGAGCAGGTACGATAGCAGCATTTGAGGGGCAACTAGTTGAATACATGAATAGGATGGGAATGGAAGGATATAGACTCCATAGGGCCCTATTTTACCATTTTGATTCTAAGTGCTGGGCAGACTTGAAACTGGGAGTATTTCAGATCCACTTTTAGGCCCGTTCTGAGGCGCCCCCATACTCACTCTGCCTGAAAAAATATCAGCAATTCTAAATCGTGCTGCAGAAGCCTGTGGGTGGGGCTTAATGTGTCCGAAATCTTGCAACTCCGATTGGAGCCTACAAATGCGCATGCGCAGAAAAAAATACAATCCTGCTCCCCTGCCACATCCCTCCCGGGCTGGATAATGCCACCCCCACAAAGTTACTGACCCACTTATTCCCCCCACACCCCCACCACCCAGACTGATCACGGCCCAGTTCCCCCTTTCCCCCACTGATCTCAAGCAGAATGGAAGCGGACCCCCCTTCCTCCCCACTGATCTCAAGCACAGTGTCAGTGGAGTCCCCTTCCCCTCCACGGATCTCAGGAAGAGTGAGAGCGGACCCCCGTTTCCTCCCCACGGATCTCAGGCAGAGATATCCCCCTTCCCCCTCCCCCCTCCCCCCTCCCCCTCCCCCCTCCCCCTCCCCCCTCCCCTCCCCCCCTCCCCCCTCCCCCCTCCCCCCCTCCCTCCCCCCTCCCCCCTCCCCCTCCCCCCTCCCCCCTCCCCCTCCCCCCTCCCCCCTCCCCTTCCCCTCCCCCCTCCCTCCCCCTTCCCTCCCCCCTCCCCTCCCCCCTCCCCCTCCCCCTCCCCCTCCCCCTCCCCCCTCCCCCTCCCCCCTCCCCCTCCCCCTCCCCCTCCCCTCCCCCCTCCCCCTCCCCCCTCCCCCTCCCCCTCCCCCCTCCCCCTCCCCCTCCCCCTCCCCCTCCCCTCCTCCTCCCCCTCCCCCCTCCCCCTCCCCCTCCCCCTCCCCCTCCCCCTCCCCCCTCCCCCCTCCCCCCTCCCCCCTCCCCCTCCCCCCTCCCCCCTCCCCCTCCCCCTCCCCCCTCCCCCTCCCCCCCCCCCTCCCCCTCCCCCATACCGATCTTAGGCAGATTGATCCACCCTCACCCCCCACCCCAGACCCCCCTGCACAAGGCCCCCATCTCCTCCTGACTCCGTTGCTGTGTGACACCTCCCTCTCTCTCCCCTGTCCTCAATCATTGAGGCACTAATTCACCAACACCCAGTCCCCATCAGCACACCTGCAAGTGCTCAATTGCCTTCCCCTCAATGCTAACAAGCAAACTGCATGGAACTTACTGGAATGCTCTGCCAAACTGCCTACAGCTGATCTGCCCTAACGAGGGGCAACTCCATAAAAAACCCAAGGATGGACAGGCAGGCAGACAGTGCAGGAAAAAAATGGGCTCTCGACCAGCCCCCCGATTTTCTGAGGACGACCTCAGGAGGCTGCTAGATGTGACAGAGGTGAGGGACACCGGGGGCTGATGGCAATGTGGCCTGGGAGGCAGTTGCTGGGTTAGACAGAGGGTGAAGACAGGAAGCGGTGAGCCAGACCTCTGGGTCCTCACCCCCCTTTGAGGAGCGGGTGCTCAAGCTGCCCAGGGAAGGGAAGATGCGGGCTGTCAGTGACAGCATGGTCGGGCTGGAGTCAAGAAGAGAGCACCTGTCGATCTTCCACTCAACTTGAGGAAACTTCTCGGGGACACAAGTTTCGGGAGCGAAGGGCAAGGTTTAAAGGAGATGTACGAGGCATATTTATTTGCACAGAGAGGGTGATTGGTGCCTGGAACTCGCTGCCGGGAGGTCGCAGAGGCTGATATGATAGTGACCTTTAAGGGGCGTCTTTACAGCTATGTGAATGGGATGGGAATAGAGGCATATGGTCCCCGGAAGGGTAGGGGGTTACAAATCGGATGGACAGCCTGGTCGCTGCAGGCTTGGAGGGCCGAAGGGTCTGTTCCTGTGATGTAATTTTCTTTGTGCTTTGTTCTATGTTCAATAGAGAAATGTGAATCACGTGTTTGGCATCCCGGATTCCTCTCCCTCCCTTGCACTCAACCTTGTGTCCTGTGTTGCAGGGGCAGATCCAGATGCCCCGGGGACATCTGGCATCATGGCCCCCACCGTGGCTCCTGCCCATCATGATCAAGACAGCTCGGATGAATCCTCGGAGGATATGGGTGAAGAGACCTCTAAGGGTGGCACCGTTTGGTGTCAGCTTACACCTTGCAGTTAGCATCCCAGACACTGACACATTGGTGGATCCAGTTAGTGGTGAGGGTTCTGGGTCCCTCTCTGGTGTGCACGACACATTTGATAATGTACATCATGCGGAGGAGTTTACATCCGAGACCTCTGGCATGCGGGGGCCTGCTGGAGGCGAGGACTCAGCTGGGCCCAGGCTACATGCTGGGCCTCTGAGATCACTTCTCCCTCAGCTGCTGGAGATGCAGCAACAGAGCCAGGGAATGCAGGAGGGGCTGACAGCCACACTGGACCAACAGCGAGGCTGTTGGGTGGAGTCCCAAAGCTTTCAGATGGACCAGCCTGTCTTGCATACTCCCCAGGCCAACACTGCAAGGGTGGTGTCTGCAGTGGAATGCCAAGTTCCGCATACATGAGGACGGCCTAAACCGGGATATTGGATTTTGTCACATTATCAGTAACCCCCACAGCTTGCCTCCTGGGCTTGCAGAATCTCACTAGCTGTTCTGTCTGGAGACAATACACATCTCTTTAACCTGTGTTTAATGTTCCCTCCACCCACATTGTCTGTACCTTTAAGACCTGGCTGGCTGTAGGATTCGCATTCTAATCAGTATTCTGTAACTTGATTTTGTCTGTTTGAGAGCAGATTTCCACTCCATCTGACGAAGGAGCAGTGCTCCGAAAGCTTATGGTATTTGCTACCAAATAAACCTGTTGGACTTTAACCTGGTGTTGTGAGACTTCTTCCTGTGTTCACCCCAGTCCAACGCCGGCATCTCCACATCGTGGAATGCCTGGGGCAGGGAATCCTCACCATGAGTGGCAGGCTCCAAGCGAATACTGGGTCACAGCAGGCCACAGTAGAGTCCCAGAGGGCCACGGTTGAATCACAGCAGGGCACAGCAGAGGGACTGAACTGGATTCCCGAGGGTCTGCGACCCATGGCCGAGAGGCTCGAGAGCTTGCAGGAGATGCAGCGGGACAGTGTTGAGACACAGCGAGCTATGGCAGCAGCCCTTGAGAACGTGGCCCAGTCACAAAGGGTCATGGCTGAGGGGCTGCAGAGCGTGGCCCAGTCTCCGAGGCACTTGCTGCAGCTATTAACAGGTGGCCCCTACTCAGGTGGCCATCACAGATGGCTTGACCATCATGGATAGGATGCAAGTGATCCTCCAGCACTAGCAGGGCCAGGTAATGCCGAACCTTCTGGAGCTCACTGCAGAAGCACTGCCGCCCACAGGAATCCCAAGGGAGGGGGAAGGACTCAAGCCCATGCCAGGGCTTTCCAGCCAGGAGACTGTGGCTGTGGCTACATCTTCGGACTCCCCCCTTCCTGACACCGGAGCATCTCAGGGGCAGTGGGATGAAGAGTGTCATGGAAACATCCCAGACACCTGGACGCCGGCCGGGGCCCTAAAGATCCAGGGCCTCCAGAGGAGCTTCTGCAATGAGCTCCAGAAGCTCCGCCATCACCTGGCCCTGCCAGTGCTGGAGGTTCACCTGCGTCCTATCCATGATGGTCAAGCCATCTGCGATGTGCCAGGTTGTGCAGGACGCAGCTCACCGTCACAACGTGGGAAGAGATCAGGGAGCTGTAATGGAGGGCCCTGTCAGAGCAGTCCAGGCACCGGAATCGCATTTTGAGGAGCTCAGTGCAGGCTATTGTGTGGGTGGCTACATGGGTCTCATTATAGCAGATCTCAGCCTCCATCACAGGCCTCTGCACAGATGTCATCAGCCATGTCCGAACAGGGTAACCCATATCACCCATGAACCACCCCCGCAGCCAGGGCTCCTCCTTACATGCCTCCGGTATGTCGAAGCTCCTGTGAATGAAGCTGTCGTACACGCTGCCAGGGTGTCTCGTGCAGACATGCATAATGTTCATATTATGCAGACGTGCATAATGAAAGGAACCTCTTTCTATTGATTATTCTTCATGGATTCTGCAGCGGGGCCTTGAGGGCGAGGTGGATGCAGTCATTGGCCCCCTGTACATTAGGCATCCCCGCAATGGCAGCGAAGCCTGCATCCCGGGCTTCCTGATGGGCCTGGTCCAGGTTAAATTTGATGTACTGCCCAGCCCTGGCACACAGGGCTTCTGTGACTTTCTTGACACAGGTGTGCACAGCTGACTGGGAAATGCCACAGACATCTCCGCTCGGGATCTGGAAGGAGCCAGTCGCATAAAAGTTCAGAGCGGCCGTCAATTTGACAGCCACCGAGAAAGGGTGCCCCCAGTCCCCCCCCCCCCAACCCCCCCACCCCGCTCTGAGGTACAGGTCCTGCAACAGGTGGCACAGGCGGTCCACTGTCTCCTTTCGGAGGCGGAGCCGTCAATAGCACACCGTGTCCGACATCTGTTCAAATGACATTTGTGCATGGAACTGCTGGGGTCTCTGTTCCCTTCTTCTCCTGCATCCCCCTCTGGGTGAATGGTGGCCACCTCCTGCCTCTGATGGTCATCCCCCTCTACACCTGAAAGGCCTGGGCCTCCTGTGCCCACAATTCTTCCTCCAGCTCCTCCTCCTCAGCTCCAGCAGCAACCAAAGGAACAGCAAGATCAATCAGTTGCATCACAAAAGTAATCTCTTCACTCTGAAGTGGAGAGGGTAGGTTGGAGATGGAGAGGAACACATGTAGAGGTTAAAGAACTCTGCTTGTCCCTAACCCAACAGCAGTCATTGTCCATACTGTCCATTCCCCCAAGCACATGCTCCCCAGAATCACAGACTCCCCCATTTCCCTATCCGCATGCTCCCCAGAATTACAGACCCCCATTCCCACACGCTCCCCAGAATCATAGCTCCTTAAAAAGTTCAGAGACTGCAGCAGCGTAATTTTGAAGGGCTTTTTGCACATCCTTCAGCTGGCAGAGTGTGTGCACTAGGACCCAGCAGCATCCAAAAGACTCGAGGTCAGTGCGCTGCTCTCCTCTTGCCCGACTTTACCAAGTTTTCACGCCCAAAAACGGACGCAACTCGATGGTAATATTTGGCCCCGTAAGTGCATGTGATTTTAGTTTAGGCAGGCATCATGATCGGCGCAGGCTTGGAGGGCCTAAGGGCCTGTTCCTGTGCTGTACTTTTCTTTGTTCTTTGCAATACTCATTGAGTTAGTGGGTCTGTCTTGTGGATAGCTTTGCCTGGCCTAGTGCTCCCATGCAGTGCTACACCAGTAACTGCAGCTTGACTGGTGGAGGTTGCTGATGTTCACTGGGGGAGACCGCGGATAGCCTTGCAGGGTTTTCTTGAAGCTGCTGTGGTCCGTGAGGGCCCACTTCCTACTGTATCACCTCAGCATGGCAGCAGTCTGGGCTGGCCAGCTGACTGGCAACAACAAGGGAGTGACAGCAGTGGGAGATTGAATGCTGCCATTCTGAGAGAGGACAGCAGTTCATGCACCTTGGAGCCACTGCTAATCCCCGAGAGTGATGCCTTAACAATTGGAATAATCTGTTGGAGGACAGATTGCCAGACTGATGTGAGACACTCTAACGTCTTTGAACACTGTTATCTGCAGTGGTGATGGCAGCAGTCTGAACCTGCTTGGCAACAAGCTGAAATTTCATTGTGGCAAACAGAGTTCATGACCTCAGTCCGAGCTTTCATTCAAGAACCCAGATGGTGGATGTCTTCATTATGTGCTCCAAGGAAGCGGAGACATTGACCATCAGACGCTGCCTCATGGCTGAGTCCACAAATGTTCCTCTGGAATTGGCCATCATTTCCACACAGGATAAAATGGACTCCAAACTTTGTGCTAGGTCCTATGCCAAGCTGGAAGAAGATTCCTCCATGTTACTTAAGAGTTACAACAGGCTCCCTCCCTTCCTTCCAGCACTGTGGTTGTACCTACACCACATGGACTGCTAGCTCACCATCACCTTCTGAAGGGCTAAGGGTGGATCGTAAATGTTGGCCTAGCCAGTGATGCCTATAACCTGTCTAATGTACCAAGTATTTCTGTATTCATACCAATCAGCCTTTATTTATATGCCATCTCTTTTGAGTGCCCTGCAGCACAATTCAACTCGACCTCACTGTGCAAGGAGCTGGCACCTGTGCTATCATCTTTTCCTCCTACCACAGTTCACTTATGCAAGGTGACTCAACGCATACAGATGCCGCCTCTATAGAAATGTCTAAAGTATGTGCAGTGCTAATACCCGAGTTGGTGGCCACAAGTACTAGTGTATCTTCCTCAGAGTTCTGCCCTTTCTCTCCCCCCTTCATCCTTAAATACGCCTGGTTGGCTGGGTGGCAGGCTTTGGGTAGCTGAAAACATAGATACATGACAGGTGTGTGGCATGAGGGAAGGTGGGGAGGCTGGAAAGCACTGGAAAGCACTGGAAAGTCCATGGTCACACCATCTGCAACCTGTACCTTGTTCCAAATTGCAGGTTGAGGGTGGAGTGAGATTTGAGAATGTGTAGAAGACAGGAGCAAACCATCTTCCCTGGTGGCTTCAGTGATGCCACATGTCCCCGCCTATTATGCCCACCTCTGTCTCCTCCATGTGAACTAACATTGCAACTGTGTCTGTCACCTGCAGGTTTGCTGCTGCTGCTCCTCTATTTTTGGTTATCTTGTTCTACAGAAGAGAAGGGAGTTTGTCCATGGTGTTGTACACTGTGACTTTCATAACTAAATAGCTGGATATAATTGGAGTCTGGATGTATGTAGGTCTGAGGCTTACCATAGTGTTAACTAGGCGAGTGATTTGATTTGATTTGTTATTGTCACATGTATTGGGATACAGTGAAAAGTATTGTTTCTTGTGTGCTGTACAGACTAAACATACTGTTCATAGAGTACATAGGGGAGAAGGAAAGAAGAGGGTGCAGAATATAGTGTACAGTCATAGCTAGGGTGTAGAGAAAGATCAGATTAATATATGATGGGTCCATTCAAATGTCCGATGGTAGCGGGGAAGAAGCTGTTCTTGAGTCGGTTGGTACGTGATCTCAGACTTTTGTATCTTTTTCCCGATGGAAGAAGATGGAAGAGTGTATGTCCGGGGTGTGTGGGGTCCTTTATTATGCTGGCCATTTTTCCAAGGCAGCGGAAGTGTAGATGGAGTCAATGGATTGGAGGCTGGTGTTGTGTGATGGGCTGAGCTATGTTCGCAACCCTTTGTAGTTCCTTGCGGTCATGGACAGAGCAGCAGCCATACCAAGCTGTGATGATTCTGTAAAAATTGGTGAGAATCATGGACGTGCCAAATTTTCTTCGCCTCCTGAGAAAATAGAGGCATTGGTGGGCTTTCTTAACTATAGCGTCAGCGTGGAGGGACCAGGACAGTTTGTTGATGATCTGGTCATCGAGAAACTTGAAGCTCTCGACCATTTCCACTTCATCGCCATTGATGTAGACAGGGGCATGTTCTCCATTACGTTTCCTGAAGTCGATGACTACATTCTTTGTCTTACTGACATTGAGGGAGAGATTATTGTCATCTCACTATCTCACCAGATTCTCTATTTCTTTCCTGTACTCCATCTTGTCATTGTTTGAGATCTGACCCACCACTGTGGTGTCATCACCAAACTTGAAAATCGAGTTGGAGAGGAATTTGGCCATACAGTTATAGATGTGTAAGGAGTATAGTAAGGGACTGAGGACACAGCCTTAAGGGGCCTTATTGTTGAGGATGATCCCGGAGGTGGTGTTGTTGCTTATCCTTATTGATTGCCGTCTGTGTGTTTGGAATTCTAGGATCCAATAGCAGAGGGAGGAGCTGAGTCCCAGGCCACAGAGTTTGGAGAGGGGTTTTGTAGGAATAATGGTGTTGAGGGCTGAGCTGTAGTCAATAAATAGGAGACTGACAGAGGTGTCCTTGTTATTCAAGCATTCTGGGCTTGAGTGTAGGGCCAAGGAGATGCCATCTGCTGTGCACCAGTTTGGAAATAGGTGAACTGTAGTGGATCCAGGCAGTCTGGGAGGCCGGGATTGATTTGTGCCATGACTAATCTTTCAAAACACTTCATAATGATGGATGTTAGAGCCACCGGGCAGTAGTTGTTAATGCACGCTGCCTGGCTTCTCTTTGGTACAGGGATGATGGACGTCTTCTTAAACCAGTAAGGGAATTGAGCAGACTGGATTTAAGAAGTGTGGGCTAACTTTAACCAAACTCAGGACCCCTCCTTAGATTGCAACCACTCAGCAGCATTTTTATCACTGGATGTTTACGACTATTATGGAGATGAGCGAACATAGCTTCCATGCTTAATGTTACCTCAGTTTGAAATCAGTGACTACTGTGGCATTCTTTCTTTTCAGTATAAATTAGACATATACCATCTTCAAACTGTTCAGGATGGTAAAATGTTTATTCATTGAAACATAATTGGCAATTTGTGGTTCTGAAACACACACAAGAACAATGTTGTATGAAATCGGATCGTTGGGGAAAAAATCTTCTACACAATAGGATTACTCTGGGAACCAAACTGTCATCACTTTGAAGGTTGACTACAAAGTAAATGATGCTAACATGAAAAGCGTAGGTATAATTAAAAAAGTTATGTGCCATTATTAAACTATCAAACACATACACATGGGGAGTCATTTAGACTTTGGGTGATCATGTAAAATGGATGCTATTGATACAGCTCCTGATTGTATAATTGACTCTCTCAATTTTCATTTCCGCACTTCACCCAGAGGGAGCAAGATTCTGATCAGTCACAGTTCTGCTGAAGCCTACCACTCTCCTGGTAAGTGTGCACATCCCTCACAGCCCTTGTGCCCCACTATCTTCACAATAAGGGCTGAACTGATGCCCGTTTACCAAACTTGGACCACTCAGGTCGACTTGACCTGAATTTGCACATCACTTCAAAAGGATCATGTGATCAGTGCAACTTGTGTTACTTAACAGAATGAGGCCATTCAGCCCATCAAGTCTGCACCAACCACAATCCCACCCAGGCCTTATCCCCATAACCCCATGCGACCAGGCAGCCAAGACGCATCTTAGGTCATTTTGAAGGTCTGCTCTGCAAAGTGTCTAAATAAACTCTGCAATGTTCTTGAAGAAGTTACAATAAGTTCTTGGATTTGGCAGAGAGTTGTTAATAAGACCATGAGACCATAAGAAATAGGAACAGGAGTAGGCTATTCAGCCCCCCCCCCCCACCCCACCCTCACCCCACCCCACCCCTACCGCCCTGAACCTGCTCCACCATTCAATAGGATCATACTGATCCAACATCCTTCATGTCCATTTTCCTGTCCTTTCCCCATAATCCTTGATTGCCTTACTGATCAGAAATCTATCTATCACAGCCTTAAATATACAAAATGACTCTGTCCCCGACAGCTCTCTGTGGCAAGGAGTTCCAAAGACTCTCAACCCTCTGAGAGAAGAAATTCCTCCTCGTCTCAGTCTTAAATGGCACCTCTTTATTCTGAGTATGCCGTCAGGTCCTAGACTCTCCCATAAGGAGGAACATCCTCTCAGTATTTACCCTGTCAAGCCCCTTAACAATTCTATATGTTTCAATGAGATCACCTCTCATTCTTCTATATTCCAATAAGTAGAGTCCCAACCTGTTTAACCTTTCCTCATAAAACAATCCCTCCATTCCGGGGATCATCCTCGGGAACCTTCTCTGAACAGCCTCTAATCTTTCCTGAAATAAGGGGACGGCCTAAACCGGGATCTTGGGTTCATGTCACACTATCAGTAACCCCCACAGCTTGCCTCCTGAACTTGCAGAATCTCACTGGCTGTCCTGTCTGGAGACAATACACATCTCTTTAACCTGTGCTTAATGCTCCCTCCACTCACATTGTCTGTATCTTTAAGACTTAGTTGGCTATAGAGATTCGCATTCTAATCAGTATTCTGTAACTTGATTTTGTGTCTCTGTGCCCTGTTTGAGAGCAGATATCCACTCCATCTGACGAAGGAGCAGCGCTCCAAAAGCTAATGGCATTTGCTACCAAATAAACCTGTTGGACTTTAACCTGGTGTTGTTAAAACTCTTACTGTGTTTACCCTAGTCCAACGCCGGCATCTCCACATCATGTCTGCAGAATGCCAGAGAGATGGAGCAGAGTTCAAAGAGGGCAAGCGCTGCCTGATGTCCTCTACCAAGTGGAGCCAGACACCTCCATGCACCTCTATGACCAGAGGCTGCCTGGCAGATCAGACAGTGGCACGGTGGCACTGTGGTTAGCACTGCTTCCTCACAGTGCCCAGGACCCAGGTTCAATTCCAGCTTCGGATGACTGTCTGTGTGGAGTTTGCACTTTCTCACCGTGTCTGCGTTTGTTTCCTCCGGGTACTCTGGTTTCCTTCCACAGTCCAAAGATGTGCAGGTTAGATTGATTGCCCCCTTAGTGCCCGGTAGATTAGCCGGGTAAATATGTGGGGTTACGGGGATAGAGCCTGGGTATGATTGTTGTCAGTGCAGGATCGATGGGCCAACTGGTTTCTTTCTGCACTGTGGGTTTTCTATGATCAGCTGAAGTGCATGTTCACCAGCATTCTCCTGTATGCTGCACTCGAGTGTGAGCTTGCACACCAGTGAGCTAACACATGAACCATCCTTTATCCCTGGACTGACTGCATCCCACTCATGCCTGATGACTCACCAAATGTTGACCTCAATTCTATATTAGCCTTTAGGGTATGTGTGGTATCAACACCTGAGCTGGTGACGAGTGTCTGATCAAGTCTCTCCTTGTGGGGCTGTGCTAGCTGGGTGTCTGTAAGTTCTTGGGCTTTTGAAAGCAGGAACTTAGAAAGAGAAGTTTGAAGTGAGGAAAGTGGAGTGGGATAGAAAGCAAAGCGTCAATGGGCACACTAGCTGAAGTTTGCTCATCATTGCCAGATAGCAGGATGAGGGTGAGTTGGGAAGGAAAATGAGGCAGGAATGCACCATCAACTACAATGTTCCCATTGATACCAGCTCCTGTGGGCTCTTTCACAGCTAGCTCTAGGACCTCCTTCGCTGAAGGCCTCAGCTAATCCAGGCATCCTTAATCTCCATCAGAACTGCAGTGCCTCTTTCTGTTGTGTGAATCCTCATCCTGCAAGAGAGAAGGCAAAATGGCAGTGATTGTATCTGGATTTTGTGCTTCCCCCACAGTTGACTAGTTTTTAAAAGTTTTAAAGTTTATTTATTAGTGTCACAAGTAGGCTTACATTAACACTGCAGTGAAATTACTGTGAAAGTCCCCTAGTCACCACATTCCGGCGCCTGTTCGGGTACACTGAAGGAGAATTTAGCATGGCCAATGCACCTAACCAACACCGTCTTTCAGACTGTGGGAGGAAACTTGAGCACACAGAGAGAACCCATGCAGACACGGGGAGAACATGCAAACTCCACACGGGCTGTGACCCAAGCTGGGAATCAAATCTGTGTCCCTGGCGCTGTGAGGCAGCAGTGCTAACCCCTGTGCCACTGTGCTGCCCACAATTGGAAGTATGTGAAGATGCTAAGAGGTGGGCATGAAGTTGGCAACAGTGGTAGATATGTGAGGGTGAGGTGGAGTACCTGGATGTTAGCATGAATCCTGAGTACGAGCAGATGCTGATGGATGAGTGATGCATGCATTAAGCAGCATAGCTGGTGATGTGGTGGGTAAGAGGTTCACTGAGTGTGACCACCCATGTGAGACCATTACTTCTTGCGGTTCTGTCACAAAGTCTTTGGTGCCAGACTCCAGGAATGAAACTCCCTGACTATCTGCTCCCAATCTCTTCTGAAGGTTGTTCTGGAGAGCTTAGTGACCCCATGGAACCCTGACATCACTGCTTCCATTCACCTCCACCATGAAATAGTAGCTGTGACTCTACAGCCTCCCTTTCTGCCCTGGTCATCTGTCTTCCTTGTTTAGAATTGCAACAAGTGCATTCAGCAGCACCCTCCAGCAATTCAGTTCAGCTTCCCTTTAGAAGGGACAGACTGAAGGATGCTGCACCATGAACGAGCTGCGCAGCCCTGTTTCACATCCTGCTGAATACAGAGGTAAGTGTGGCAGGGAATTGATTAGCCCAATGCTGCTGATCGGGAAAATAAGGTGGCAGCACCAAATTTAAGTGCCACCTACCTCCACCAGAAACAGCATGGGTAGATTTGAATTGTGATCCCTGTGCCTGAAATCTTAGAATCTTAGAAACCCTACAGCACAGACAGAGGCCATTCGGCCCATCGAGTCTACACCGACCACAATCCCACCCAGGCCCTACCCCCATATCCCTACATATTTACGCACTAATCCCTCCAACCTACGCATCCCAGGACACTAAGGGCAATTTTAGCATGGCCAATCAACCTAACCCGCACATCTTTGGACTTTGAAGAATGGCACATTTCAATCTGAGCCCCAAACACCTAGACCACCCTGAGAAAATCTGTGTTAGTTTCTTCAGAAATAATTCCAGCAATGCAATTTCAAAAATGGATTGCAGAAACGGTATAGGGAGTGAAAGGCAGCTGCCCGCAGTGGCAATGTAGACCGACAGCTCATTTTACACCTGTCTGAATTTTTTGCCTTCCATTAATGGATTACCTCGTCGATACAAAAATTGCTAAAATGCAAATTCCTTGAATAAATTAATAAATTGATGAGGCGGGGGCATTTTTTCCCCCCAGAAGTCAGGAGAGTTTTTAACCTGCATTTGTTTTTTTCACCACAGACTGGCAGACCAGACTGCCTGCTGTGGGACAACCATTTCACGGTTCCCGCAAAATGCCGATCTTCTATTCATGTTAATTGGTATGTCTGAGAAGCAAGTTCTGTTTTATTGTTCACTGTCAAAAGCTGCATTTGGTTACATTTTTGTCCGACTGTGCGGCATCCTGATAGATTTTTATTCCAAAGCTATTCATGTTGAGCGTGTTGGCATGGTTATTTACTACAATGGATTCTGCCATGTTTGTTTATTGCAGGAACTGGTTTTCCACTTGAAAGCAGCGCTCTTTAGTTGTGTTCAGTATTGTAAATTCCAGATCCATCCTGGCACCACTTGAAACTATAATGATGGTTTATAAGAGATAAAGATCAGGTAACATTGAAAAGAAACGTCTGAAGATATTTCTGCAGCACACGTGCTTGAATTCTTTTCATAAGCATTTACAGTTGCCATGGAATTAGTGTCTTCTGCAGCTTTTGTTTAATAAAGCAGAATATCTATCAATTATTTCCTTGGCATCAGCGCATCCACAATTTAATTGAAGTCAAGTTTCAATTCCTTTTTAAGTTTTCCATTTTGATGTTGAAAGGTTTTCTAACATGCATTTTTATTAGTACATGAGAAAAACCTACTAAAGCTTGGACTAATTAATTGATTGCAGGGGGGGGCAGCTAAAATTAGAAACAGATTAATTTCGCCACCACGGCGCGTAAAGCTTCACGTGTTTCTCTGAATTAATCAAGAAGCTTTAATCTGACTTGTTGATTACGTTTGGCTATTTGGTGGAGTCAGTTCTCCTGTGTAGCTCTTTAGACCAAAGAAATGCCAATGTGTCAATATATCTTTAGAAAGCATCTTTTGTGGCCCTTCTCTCATTAAGGTAACATTTAATGCAATATCAGAATGTGGATTGTCATCACACCTTATTATCACTTCCCACTTGTTGCTATTTTTTTTCAGTTAAGTGGGGTTTACTGTTTCACACAGAAGATCTCTCAGTTTGTAACTGTGAGATCCTGTGGATTATTCATTAGTCTTAACCATGTGAGCTGAGGGATGTGAGCTGATGAGCACTCAGAATGCAACCACACTGAAATATTTGCAAGATTTTCAGGAAGGTCAATATTTTAAAGCTGGCATTCCAATTAGATTTAGATTAAAAAGATTGTGCTAAGGTATGAAAGGTTATGTGCTGTAGATATGTTGGGGTGAAGTGTATACAAAGAGGCAGAGGAAGGTTAGGCCAATATAAATCAGCGACACAATGTCCAACCCTTTTTTTTAGAAATTTCCAACCTCTTCCCTTTCTGCTCCATCCAGGTTAATAGAAATTAATCAAACAACTTTTAACTTTTTAAGGCAAGGAAAGATACATTTTTGAACAGTAAAGGAAGTCAGGGTTATGGTGAGCAGGCAGATAAGTGGAGCTGAGTCCACGAAAAGATCAGCCATGATCTTATTGAATGGCGGAGCAAGCTCGAGGGGCCAGATGACCTACTCCGGTTCCTAGTTCTGATGTAACACTGGTTGCTAATTCTCTTTTGCCTGTTTAACCCACCATCTTCAACCAATTTCATCCTTTAATGTATAATGGTTGCATTCGACAAAGTTTTAAAAATAAAAATAGTGCCCTCTTTATTAATCTTTCATTTGTAGAATCATAGAATCCCTACAGTGCAAACGGAAGCCATTCAGCCCATCAGGGCTGCACTGACAACAATTCCACCCAGGCCCTATCCCCATAACCTCATGTATTTACCCTGCTGATCCCCCTGCTGCTAAGGGGCAATTTAGCATAACTAATGAACCTAATCCGCACATCTTCGGACTGTGGAAGGAAACTGGAGCTCCGAGAGGAAACCCACGTAGACATGGGGGAGAATGTGTAAACTCCACACAGTCGCCCAAGGACCGGATTTGTGAAGGAGCAGTGCTAACCACTGTGCCACCATGCCACCTTAGATGTCATGGAGGATACTTGGGTTCTGAGATAGTACTTTTGCGACGCTGACTACACCGGAAGTTCTACCATATTCTGGACTGAAGTGAATGATGATGTCCAGTTGGAAAAACAGAGATGGGCTACTTCTGAACTCCATCCGATATCTAATGAAGGTAATACAGCGGAAAGAAGGGAGTGTGAGATTTTAATTATTGGATCTTATCCAGAGTCAGCTCACAAGGTGATGTGCGCCTGAGCACTTGAACCTGAGGGAACAAACTGAAGAGACATATTAGTCACCTACCTCAGTTTGGGAAGAATCAAGCCACTGAAAACATACTTGATACGCTGTAGATTGGTTTCACAGAGCTAGATAGTGACAGTAAATCCATACAGTAAAGTATGAAAGTGGTCCGGTAGAGTTAGCTGAGAAGATCAACTCTCTGTCAAAACAGTAGTCTGAGAAGTTTACAGCAAGCAGTCTTCCTCCTTGTGGGCCAGTAATGGCACTGAATGAAATCTACAATTGACAGCTCCAGTGATATCCATCCCAGATGTATCCCTCTCTCTCCCACACATATAGACAGAATGAGCCTGACTTGTTTAAAATGTTGTTCCAAGAATGATGTTTCTCTAAATGTTGTCTGATGTTCCTCCTTGCTCTCCCTTGAATTTGTGGTGCAGTTGTTTTCTCTGCATCCCCCTTTTCCTGGCTCAATTTATGATGACTTATTTTCCTTTCTCGTCTGTTTAGATCCAAAATGTCAACTATCTTGGCTACCTCTTAGCATAAGACTGGCAATTGGTGAACATGAGCCCTCAATATCTCCACCCTTTCATATCATATGCTGTCACCTGTCAACAATCTTTTCGGACTAAGGAACTTCGGTACATATTTACTTCAGTTTGCCACTTGGAAAACTGCCAGGGAATATTAATAGTTCAGGTGAAATAAGAGAAAATAAGGGAAATCATATCATAAAGAGATCAGTAAAATTATGTGAATCCAAGATTTGCACTGTAAATATCGAACTACATTCTTCAGAGTCCCCTTGCTTTCAAACCACCTAGGCGGCACAGTGCCACAGTGGTTAGCACTGCTGCCTCACAGCACCAGGAACCCAGGTTCAATTCTGGCCTTGGGTCACTGTCTGTGCAGAGTTTACACATTCTCCCCATGTCTGCATGGATTTCCTCCAGGTGTTCCGGTTTTCTCCCACACTCCAAAGATGTGTGGGTGAGGTTGATTGGCTATGCTGAATTGTCCCTTATTGTCAGGGGGACCAGCAGGGTTAATACGTGGGGTTATGGGAATAGGGCTTGGGCGGGATTGTTGTCAGTGCAGACTCAATGGGCCAAACAGCCTCCTTCTGCACTGTGGGGATTCTATGACTTGAAATTACTTCCAAAAGTTATGTTTTTACTGGTCTTTCCAACTAAAGTCATTTTATTGTTATTTTCTTGTCACATCAAGCAGCTGAGAATGTTTGCAACTTATAGTAAATGTGCAACATTAAAGTCCATCAAAAGGAAGGATACTTCAAGCGACACTTGACTTGTAATAATCTTATTAGAAAATAGCATTGCAGATGTGCCTCTGAGGTAAACCACATTTACTCGAATGTAAAGCACCGTTGCTAGCACTTCGTTTTGTTGTCACGATGTTCCATCAAATGAAGGTGGTTAATAGACAGCATTAACTGACTTCATGACATTTTCTCAACTTAGAAAAAAGAAATTACTGTTAAGTGTTTTGATTTCATGTGGTCTGAAATGGTCCATAATATCCATGGTCTGGAAACTGTGGAAATAGGAGCAACTCTCCCTTCGTGACCCGCAAATTTTCTGGCGGGTCAGGTCGAGAGATGCGCGTATTGGCCATTTCGCGGGATTCACGCATGCGTTCATGACGCATGCATGTTTCCCAGAGCCGGAGAACAGTTGCAGTCGGGACCGTGCTGGAAACTGGTGGGAAGAGAGGTAAGTGATTCAAATCTTTTTTTTAATGTATTTTAAACCTATTTTAAATGTGATTGCCAGGCCCCGGACTGAATTCCCAGGCCCAATAGCATCTCCCACCCTGCCAGAGTATTTTGCTCCATCAGGGTTTAGAGTATCTCCCCACGATCAGGGAATGAGCGGGAGATCCCACCGGAGTGAAGAGGCGGCAACCAGGGCCCTCTAGGGGGTTGGGAAGCAGGAGGTGGTGCCCCCTGGGCATGGGCACCCTAGCAGTGCCAGCCTGTATCTCCAGCACTGCCCAAGGGGCAAAGTGCCCATGCCTACTTTGCACCTTGGTACTGCCCACCGTGCATCAGGCAGGGCCTATAGTGGGCAGGGCCTAGGGGGACGATTGGTGGGGGTGGGGGGGTCCTGCTGCCACTCTGCGGACAGGATCGATTGGGGTTGGAGGGAGGCCAGCTATTGGGGGCGGGCTGGGGGGGGGGGGTGGGTGGTGGGTCTGTTGGGGAGGGGGAGGTGGGGGATCGCCATTGCTGGGTAGGGGTGGGCTGGACATCGGGGCGCTCCTGGACGAGGGGTGGACGGGGCTGACCTGGGAATTGTCGTGGGAGCTGCGATCGGGCCTTGGGGGATGCTGGAGTGGCAGCACTGCGGGGGTCCCGGGCTGGCCAGCGATCGGGCTGGCCAGCAAACGGGGAGACTGACAGATCAGGGCCACTGTACATGCGCAGAGAGATTAGGCTCCCCCCTCTGAATTTTTAATGATATTCACGATTGTGACCACAGAGTGGGGAGATTCAGGTCTGAAGCTGCACTGAAAAAACAGTTGTGACTTAAACGAGTTTTCTCACCAATTCAGTACTTTTGGGAGAATCGCCCCCCAAGTATTCAAAATTCAGCTCAGTATTTCCAAAAAGAGCAATTTTACCTTTCAAATGCAAACTTTGGTATCAAACAATGTAGTGATTCTGTACTACATCTCCACTCTTGACACATAGCCACCCCTGACCATTGCAACTGCTCTTATTTTTCATTAAACTGTGCTATCTACATCAATGCTCAGGCAATTTATGTTCCTGCTACCCTGTGCAGATGATAACTAGCCTTCCAATATTTTGCTACAACCCTTAATTATTAAATGCCTCAAGTAGTTCACAACCGATTACATTGCGCACATTTCACCATAGTGCTGTGATCAGTGAACACTCTAATATATCACTTTATTTTCAACAAAAATAGCTTATATTTATATAGTGCCTTTGACGTAATAAAAAAATCTCAAGGTCTTTCACAGGAACATTAATAACAAAATTTGACACTGGACCACAAAGAGATGTATTAAGTGAGGTGACTAAAATCTTGTCTAAAGAGGTAGATTTCAAGGAGCATCTTAATAGAAGAAAGAGAAGGGGCGAAATAGAAAGGTTTGTGGAGAGAATTTCAGAGCTCGGGGCATAGGTAGTGAAATGTGCAGCCATCAGTAGTAGTGTATTGATTAAAATCAGGGATACTCAGCAGACTAGAATTAGAGGACTGCAGTAATCTCAAAGGTTTGTGGAGCTGGAGTAGAATAAAATGATAGGATGGGACAAGGCCATGGAGGGATTTGAAAATAAAGATGAGAATTGTAAAATTGAGGCACGGTTTTACTGGAAGCCATGGTCGGTCCACAAGTACAGGGCTGGTGGGTGAAGGGAATTTGGCGCAGGTTAGGGGAGGTGATGGCATTGTGGTATTGTTATGGGACTAGCAATCCAGAGACCCAGGGTAATGTTCTGGGAACCCAGGTTTGAATCCCACTGTAGCAGATGGTGAAATTTGAATTCAATAAAGACCTGGAATTAAAAGTCTAATGGCGACCATGAAAATCGTTATCAATTGTCATAAAAACCCATGCTGTCCTTGCCTGGTCTGTGACTCCAGTCCTACAGAAATGTAGTTGACTCTTACATGCTCTCTGAAAGGGCCTAGCAAGCCATTCAGTTCAAAGGCTATTAAGGATGGGCAATAAATGCTGACCCCCCCCGCAACCCCCCCCTTCCCATGAATGAATAGAAAAAAGGCAGCAGAACTGGGATGGCCTCATGTTTCAGAGCGTAGAGTGTGTGGGACCTATTGGGACGATAGAATTAGAATAATCAAGTCTAGAGATAACAAAAAGATGAATGGATGTAGGCTGGAGGTGAAAGCAGACACTCTTGGGGATGGAATGGTTGTGTGGTTGGAAGCTCATCGAATATAATACCAAGATTGCAAGCAGTCTGTTTCAGTAGTCAGAGGGAGAAAGGCATCTAATTAGACCCAAATAAAAGGCCCCAGGCATAAGAAATTAGATGTTCTTTCTTGGTGCAGAAGTAGTGGGAGTGAAATGGTGCTTACTGATATTTTTAATTCATTCATGGGATGTGGACGTTGCTAGCTAGGCCAGTACTTATTGTCCATCATTAATGGTCACACTACTGGCACTGTACATGGATGGCGGAGCAAGCAAATGTTTTTTGTGGATGGGGTGCTAATCAAGCAGGCTGCTTTGTCCTGTCATGCTTCTTGAGCTGTTGTTGCATCTCGGCAAGTGGACTTTATTCCATCACACTTCTGACTTGTGTCTTGTAGATGGTGGATAGGCTCTGGGGAGTTAGGAGATGAGTTACTCACTGCAGGATTCCTGGCCTTTGATCTACTCTTATAACCACGCTATTTATATAGCTAGTCCAGTTCAGTTTCTAGTCAATATTAACCCCGGCACGTTGGGGGATGTTGGGGATTCAGTAACGGTTATACCAGTGAATGTCAAGGGGCAGTGGTTAGATTCTCTCTTGTTGGAGATGGTCATTGCCTGGCACTTGTTTGGCCTGATTGTTACTTGCCATTTGTTTTTCCAAGCCTGGATACTGTCCAGGTCTTGCTGCATTTGGACATGGACTGCTTCAGTATCTGAGGAGTTGTGAATAGTACTGAATGTTGTGCCATCATCAGCAAACCGCTCTATTTCTGACCTGATGATGGAAGGAAGGTATTGATGAAGTGATTGAAGATGGTTGGGCCTGAAGAACATCTGCACTGATGTCCTGGAACTGAAATGATTGACTTTTAGAAACAACAGCCATCTTCCTTTGCCAGGTATGAGTCCAACCAGTGGAGAGCTTTCCCCCGATATCCATTGATTCCAGTTTTGCTAGGATTCCTTGTTGCCACATTTGGCCAAATGCTGCCGATCCACCATCTACAAGACACAAGTCAGAAGTGTGATGGAATAAAGTCCACTTGCCAAATGCTGAGTTACTCGTACCTCACCTCTGGCGTTCAGCTTTTATGTCCACATTTGAACCAAGGTTGTAATGAGGTCAGGAGCTGAGTGGCCCTAGTGGAACTCAAACTGAGCATCAGCGAGCAGGTAATTGCTGAACAAGTGCTGCTTGATTGCATTGTTGATGACCCGTTCCATCACTTTACTGGTGATTGAGTGTAGACTGATGGGGCAGTAATTGGCCGGATTAAATTTGTCCTGTTTTGTGTGTATAGGACATCCCTGGGCTATTTTCCACATTTCTGGGTAGATGCCAGTGTCACACCTGTAGTGGAATAGCTTGGCTAGGGGTGCAACACAGTACTATTGCCGGAATGTTGTCAGGGCCCACAGCCATTGCAGTATCCAATGTCTTCAACTGTTATTTGATATCATGTGGAGTGAATTGAATTGGCTGAAGACTGACATCTGTGATGCTGGGGACCTCAGGAGGAGGCTGAGAGGGATCAGCCACTTGGCATTTAAAATTCAATTAAATTCTGACTGAAATCTGAGGCTGATACATGAACAAATTGGCTCCCAGTTTGCAGCTACAGATGGAAGCTCATCAAATTGGAGAAATATTTTGAATGCGCCTTTATGAGTTTGGATCAAACATTATTACAACATTCTGAATTATTGATGGTGGAAAACAATTTGCAAGCTGAAACCAAAGGAAAGTAAAACAATTGTAAAGGCAGGAAACCAAATCTCTGGTCAAGCGAATCAGCCATTAGAACCGTCTACTTGGCCAAGTGGAAGGATTGCTGCAAAAAGCAAATCGGGAAGAAGTCTCCCCTATTTAGTCTTAAAGACGCTACGAGTGCATCCTGCTGGCAGAAGGAGGTGGCCATGTTCAACGCTACTTTACATCACCCGCAGATATGTTCCCATACTCTAACAGGGTGTATGTCAAGCTTCAATTTACAATTAAATACTGGGCGGAATTTTTAATTCTGGAGACTAAGCCGAGTGTCAGGTGGGAAAGTTAGTGTGGTTCCTGTTGGACGGTGGGGGCAGGTAAACACACAGAATCTTCCGCTTTTCAGCTCAGAATTATACATCAGCCAGGGGCGCAGTAAATCTTGTGGTGAGACAGGCAGGAAGTCATGCACCCCGCCATTATCTCAGGGGCTGAAGGTCCTGGCACCATATTTAATTGTCACACAGAGAGACATTCACTCAATTCAGGTCAAGAGCTCATTAAGAGTCCTTGCATCTGCAGTTCTTAGTGATGAATCTGGTGAGATGAGAACAACCACACCCCGGGAGATATGAGGGTGTCTCCGGTTTTGCCTCTTGCTCATCTCTAGCTAAGAGCCATACACCCATGGGCGGCCAATGCTCGCCATTGCAGTGGTCCACGTTCGCCAGTCTCTTGATGTCATAGAGGCCCTGCTGACCTTTGCTTCTCATGGACAAAATCCAACCTGCGATGGTCCACCTTTCTCCTCACCTGGATGTGAATCACTACCAAGCCAGGGTTGCTTTCAGCCTGCATCATCGACCAATCAGTGGATGTGTGAACAAAGTGAAGTGACACAGTAGGTAAACATGTCCTTTACAGTTTTTGCTGCATTTGCTGATGGCTCTCTATGTGAGTGAGGTTATACGAGCTCCACAAAAAGGAGGAAACGTGATCTGTGAACTTCAAAATTGTGGAAGTGGTGCTGCCCACTAGATGCACGCCACTTATATACAGTCATTCAACTGAACTTTCTTAATTCTCACTGGCGGAGCACTTAATTTGGAAAGAGAGCTTAATTCTAGTGAGTTGGCCTTTTAATGAACATGCATGAGATACTAATAAATGCAAATGGGGTTCTTGGCATTGATCACTGGGAAGTTCAAACCGCTTTTCAAACCTTGAAAGTTGGGAGAACAAAATTCCAACAGCTTATCCTGCCTTTGGGAACAGATTTAGTGCCTCCTGGCAAATTAAGTGCCTCCGTCCACCACAATTCCTGCTGGGAGTGGAAAATCTGCCCACTAAGCCATATTCACACCTTGGCACACAGAATCACTCTGATACAATCTAGTTGCAAGCTACAAGGCCACTTTACTGATGCATATACTGAGCTAAAGTTTGGGCACATGTTTCATGAGCGCCTTCAAATTATCGTAAGTCAGAACTACATGACCGTTTGCATGAAAAGGTTGCAGAACTGAAGGAGTGGTTAGAGATTAAAAATCCTTTAGTTCTTTAGAGGAGACTACCATGGCCATTTGTGCATTATGGATATATGAAAATAGGGTCTGTAAGGAAGAAAGAACAAAGAAAATTACAGCATAGGAACAGGCCCTTCAAGCCTGCACCGACCATGCTGCCCGACTGAACTAAAACCCCCAACCCTTCCGGGGACCATATCCCTCCATTCCCATCCTATTCATGTATTTGTCCAGAAGCCCCTTAAAGGTCACTATCGTATCTGCTTCCAGGCACCCACCACCCTCTGTAAAAAACGTGCCTTATACATCTCCTCTAAATCTTGCCCCTCGCATCTTAAACCTATGCCCCCTAGTAATTGACTCTTCCACCCTGGGAAATAGCTTCTGACTATCCACTCTGTCCATGCCCCTCATATTCTTGTAGACTTCTATCATGTCACCCCTCAACCTCTGTCTTTCCAATGAGAACAAACCAACTTTCTCCAACCCTTCCTCATAGCTAATGTCCTCCATACCAGGCAACATCCTGGTAAATCTTTTCTGTACCTTCTTCAATACCTCCTCATCCTTCTGGTAGTGTGCCGACCAGAATTGAATACTACATTCCAAGTGCGGCCTAACTAAGGTTCTATAAAGCTGCAACATGACTTGCCAATTTTTAAACTCAAAGCCCCGGCCGATGAAGGCAAGCATGCCGTATGCCTTCTTGACTACCTTCTCCATCTGCGTTGCTACTACTTTCTGTGACCTGTGTACCTGTACATCCAGATCCCTCTGCCTATCAACACTCTTAAGGGCTCTGCCATTTACTGTATATTTTCTATCTGCATTAGACTTTCCAAAATGCATTACCTCACACTTGTCCAGATTAAACTCCATCTGCCATCTCTCCGCCCAAGTCTCCAACTGATCTATATCCTGTTGTATCCTCTGATGGTCCTGATCGCTATCCTCAAATCCACCAACCTTTGTGTCATTCGCAAACGTACTAATCAAACCAGTTACATTTTCCTCCAAATCATTTGTATATATTACAAACAGCAAAGTTCCCAGCACTGATCCCTGAGGAATGCCACTTGTCACAGCCCTCCATTCAGAAATGCACTCTTCCACTGCTACCCTCTGTCTTCTATGACAGATGTGGAGATACCGGTGCGGTGTCGATGGTAGTCATGATGCTCTTTCTATGACAGAGCCAGCTCACCTCTGATCCCATGTGACTTCACCTTCTGCACCGGTCTGCCATGAGGGACCTTGTCTCCTTACTGAAGTCCATATGGACAACATCCACTGCCCTACCCTCATCAATTATCTTCGTCACTTCCTCAAAAAACTCAATCAGGTTAGTGAGACACGACCTCCCCTTCACAAAACCATGTTGCCTCTCGCTGATACGCCCACTTATTTCCAAGTGGGAGTAAATCCCGTCTCGAAGAATCCTCTCCAATAATTTCCCTGCCACTGACGTAAGGCTCACCGGCCTGTAATTACCTGGATTATTCTTGCTACCCTTCTTGAACAGAACAACATTGGCTATTCTCCAATCCTCTGGGACCTTCGCTGTAGCCAGTGAGGATAGAAAGATTTCTCTCAAGGTCCCATCAATTTCCTCCCTCTCCACTCTCAGTATTCTAGGGTATATCCCATCAGGCCCTGAGGACTTGTCTACCTTCATGTTTCTCAAGAATCCCAATACTCGAGAAGTTTCAAGTTTCTCCCAACCTTGGGGCTCGTGTCATCCTTTTCTATCCCCTTCTCACTCATTCATATAATGATAATAAATGGACGATAACTCAATCTTCCTGTAAAGTTATCAAAACTACTCACACATGATACATGAAGCAAGTCAAGAGAAATGTTGCAAGCGTGAGCAAACCAATCTGCTTGCATTTCTACAGCTATAAAACATGGAACATCACCGCAGATTGATATGCTGAGATTTGACGGTAAATGTCAACAAACCTTTTGCAGCACAAAATCTGCTGACACAACATTAAAAACGTGTGAAAAAATGAGACAATCAACTTGTCAGAGTTATTGGCTAAATTTATCAGGTTGGCAAAAAAAAAATCACAATTATTGACGTCATGTTTGTGGGGCCATTGTATATCCCTCGTTCATATGTTTTAATCTATTAAAATAATGGATTGAACATACAAATCATTATAAAACTGGGTTAACATCTCATCAGAAAGTATCTTATAAAAAACTGTTCATTATGACTTCATCCATTTTTTTATTGATGTAGTGATGACACAGCAATTAACTTTGCAAGAAGTCTTAGTTTTTCAATAAACTCTCCTTAATTAACTATGAAACTTGAAATGATGTTCTCTCCAGATTTCAGAGTGTAGGTTTTGTCAAAACGCATACTTTGATTCGTATTCAGTTACTGATGTCATTTGTTATTCGTTCTCATGCTAATTATACTGCAATAATGGGTATCCCTGGGGTGTAAACTGTACATCATTGAATAAATATAAAAGTGCTTAGACAATTAGTAATTTTAAAAATAAATTCATTGAATCCCATTAGATTAGGTCAGATAGCATCATAGAGAGCTGACTACAATAATTTATTATGCACACAAGCTAATTAATTCACTACCTGGCACTCGGCTTTCCATTAATTGATTTTAAGGCAATGAGCTTTATACTTTCGCACCTTTATCAATAAATAACTATTTATTTATAAAAGCAGTTCAGGACACTATCTAATTCTGCATCAACCGTTTTCACTCAATGCGCTAAAACCGTTCACTTGCTGGTTAGTCAAAGCCTTGAATTGGGAGCTATGTGGCCTTTAAAAATCATATTTATGCTTTAAAATAATTGGCACGATTACATAATTAATTGAAAGTCAGAGAATGGTGAAAATGTGGAAGTTGTATGGAGTCAGTGAGGTGATTAGCATAGATGCATTAAAGAGGAAACTGGATAAGTACATGATTTCTTGTGTTGGAGCAATCAACAAACAGACGTAAAATGTGATCAAAATTGTGTCCCTTAATTGGAAAAGTGTTTCTTCCTCTTGAGCTTCTGCTCAAATACATTTGCATATCACCAATTGCATTCTCCATCATGAACCTGCACAATCAGGCACATTTTAAGCATAATTTTTAAAAAATAATTTTTGCTTTAAAAATAGTCCTTGATTATAATTAAAAGTTAACTTAGTATAGTTTGATTAATACTGCATTTGATTAATAATATTTGATTATAAGCATTTTTAATCACAGCATCAACCACCACCTGCAAATAACACAATTTTATGTAGCTGAAAATTGCTTATGTGAACTATACAGAACCATGAAAGTGGAGTTAGCTAAAGTGACCTGGCAAGTATGTCAGGATATTGACAGGGTGGGTGTGGAGCGGATATTTGCTCTTGTCAGAAAATCTAGAACTAGGCATCGCTATTTACAAATAAGGGGTTGTTCATTTAAGTCAGAGGTGAGGAGAATTTCTTTCTCTCAGAGGACGTGAGCTATTGGAACTCTTGTTCTCTTGTCTTTGTATGTTTAAGGCAGAGCTAGATAGATTCTTGATCAACAAGGGGGTGAAGGACTGTGAGGGGTAGGCAGGAATGTGAGGTTGAAGTTACAACCAGATCAGCTATGATCTTATTGAATGGTAAATAGGCTCGAGGGGCCAAGTGGCTCCTAATTCACATGTTCGTATGTTTATAAGACAAAAAAAAAGAAACTTGGCTGCATTAAATACTATTTGAGCTTAAAATTCCACAATATTTTGTGCCTGTTACTCTGATTTTGAGCTAATTGTACTGAGGCAACCGAAACATGAAAATTCAAACTTAAAACTTTGGATTTATAGAAAATAAAAAGAGATACAAAGGTGAAGCTAAGAATATTAAAATCAAATCTTTCTTTTCTTCCCTTTATTTGTCCTTGTGGACCTGATTTGACATTGAATTCACCAACTCAAGTTTACACTTCACCTCAGTTCCAGTAGAGTTAATTTTCAATTCTTGAATCTGGTTAAGGAACTGCACAGTTTCTTTCCCTGTTCAATCAGGTTCCAATTGCCCTGTTCCTCTTAATGTTGTTATCAGTTCTCACTTGTCATGTGACGTACTTAAGAGCCTGTTGGAGGGATCAAACAAATGGAGTCTTCGAGACCGTATGAAGTTTCAACAAAACGTATATTCAAGACTGTACTGTATATAAAGGAGAGCACCTACAGAACAAAGTCAGGGCTGTTCGACTGAGTGACTCTGCTCAGGTGGATTAACAGCATTCTTATACTATTTCATGTTACAATGTGTACATTCAATGTTCTGATTGGGCCATTATCTGTTAATTCAGCTTTTGTCATTTCAGAACTATACTTGTGATTGCTGATGATGGGATCTGTGGTCCTGTTTTCCTGATTAGAGTGTCTCGCACAATGATGTTTCAATTGTCCTAGGTGGTGTTACCCCTGTACTGTTTCCTCCTTTATCTCCTGTGATGATTGTTTCTACTCCTGTGTGATATGGAATCATCCTAAGCACCTACTGACATGTAAATTAATTACTTCAACTATCACCTCTTCGACCATAGAATCCCAACTGTGCAGAAGGAGGCCATTCGGCCCATCAAGTCTGCACTGACAATAATCCCACCAAGGCTCTATCCCTGTTACCCCACAAATTTACCCCGCTAATCCCGGGACACTAAGGCGCAATTTAGCATGGCCAATGCACCTAATCCGCACATCTTTGGATCGCTTTCGATCCATCTCAAGATACTACCTGCAATTCCATGTGCTTTAACTTTACATTGTAGTCTGCTTTGTGAGACCTTGTCAAAAACCTTCTGAAAGTCTAAATAAACCACATCGACCTGTTGTCCTTGGTCAACTCTACTAATTACATCCTCAAAGAATTCCAATAGATTCGTCAAGCATGATTTCCCTTTTGTAAATCCATGCTGACTTTGTTTGATTATACCACTGCCTTCCAAATGCTGAGCTATTAAATCCTTGATAATGGACTCTGGCAACTTCCCCAGTACCAATGTTAGGCTCACTGGTGTATAGTTTCACCTCTAACTATTCCAGCTTCTGGTGAAGGGTCATCACAGAATACTACAGTGCAGAAGAGGCCCTTTGGCCCATCGAGTCTGCACTGATGCACGAAATGCCCTGACCTGCCCACCTGATCCCACTTGCCAGCACTTGGCCCATAGCCTTGAATGTTATGGAGTGCCAAGTACTCATCCAGGTACTTTTTAAAGGATGTGAGGCATCCCACCTCCACCACCCTCCCAGGCAGTGCATTCCAGACTGCCATCACCCTCTGGGTAAAAAAGGTTTTTCCTCAAATCCTCCCTAAGCCTCCCACCCCTCACTTTTAACTTGTGTCCCCTCGTAACTGACCCTTCAACTAAGGGGAACAGCTGCTCCCTTTCTACCCTGTCCATACCCCTCATAATCTTGAATCAGGTCACCCCTCAGTCTTCTCTGTTCCAATGAAAACAACCCAAGCCTATCCAACTTCTCTTCATAACTTAAATGTTCCATCCCAGGCAGCATCCTGGTAAATCTCCTCTGCACCCCCTCCAATGCATTCACGTCCTTCCTATAATGTGGCGACCAATACTCTAGCTGTGGCCTCACCAAAGTTCTATACAATTCCATCATGACCTGTTTTTTAATCTACACCCCAATTGATAAAGGCGAACGCGCCATATGCCTTTATCACCATCCTATTGGCCTGCTTTTCCGCCCTCAGAGATCTATTGACAAACACGCCAAGATCCCTTTGTTCTTCGGAACTTCCCATTGTCAGACCTTTCATAGAATACTTCCTTGTCAAATTACTCCTTCCAAAGTACATCATCTCACACTTTTCAGGGTTCAATTCCATCTGCCACTTATCCACCCATTTGACCATCTAATTTGCATTTTCCTGTAACCCAAGACACTCAATCTCACTGTTAACCATCCGACTAATCTTGTCATTGGCAAATTTACTAATCCTACCCCCCCACATAGTCATCAATGTCATTTATATAAATGACAAATAGGGGGCCCAGTACAGATCCCTGTGGTGGGCAGCTGGTCACTGGCCTCCAGTCATTAAAGCAGGCGTCTGTCAGCACCCTTTGTCTCCACCTTGTCAGACCACCCTAAATTCCATGTGCATTAGTCTTCTTAATAAGTCTCCCACGTGGAACTTTGTCAAAGGCTTTGCTGAAATCCATGTAAACGACATCAATCGCACTACCCTCATCCACACACTTTGTTACATGTGATGCACGATTGATTCACGCAAAGACTAGATGTTGCGAAACAACAGGCTTTTATTAACAAGAACAGAAGCACTCCCAAACCGATGGCTAACCCGAACTGAGGCAAAAGGGGCGGAGGGGCAGCCACCTTTATACCCCGAGGAGGGCGGAGCCCCGGATTCAGGCAGCAGGGGCGAGCCCAGGCATACTCCATATACAGACAGTATTACAGTGGTTCACCACAACATGCTCACAAATTCAATCAAATTTGTTAGGCATGACTCCCACTGACAAAACCATGCTGACTATCTATCCCTGATCAAATGGAGATAGATTCACTCCTTCAGAATCTTCTCCAGTCATTTACCAACCACAGCTGAGAGACTCACTGGTCTGTAGTTAACCCTTTCTGCTAGTTTTGCTGCAGCCTATTTCTCATAAATCTAATCCTTCCACAAAGCCTAAAGGCTTTAGTCTAACCAATGGTAGACACAGATGTCCTCCTACAGAAAAATCATAGAATCCTTACAGTGCAGAAGGAGGCCATTCAGCCCATCAAGCCTGGACTGACAACAATCCCACCCAGGCCCTATTCCCGCAACAACCCCATGTATTTATCCTGTTAATCCCCCTGGACACTAAGGAGCAATTTATCATTGCCAATCCACCTAACCAGCACATCTTTGGACTGTGGGAGGAAACTGGAGCACCCAAAGGAAACCCACGCAGACATGGGGAGAATGTGAAAATTCCACCTGGACAGTGACCCAAGCTGAGAATCAAATCCAGGTCCCTGGAGCTGTGAGGGAGCAGTGCTAACCACAGTGCCACCGTGCTGCCCTTTTCTGGCCATTTTCTTCTGATCTTGGTTCCTCGGACTCCGTTTGTCCTTTCAACCCATTCATTCGTTTTTTGAATGCGATTACACTCATCTCCCCATGGCATCTGTTGTTTCCAAGTGAGGACACTTGTCTTCCTGCCACTTCTGATCCTGAACCTTATGCTTATCTCCTTTTGATTAGTTATGCATACTAATGATATGTCAGTCTCAGTAGGACAATACATGACCAAAGCATTTGGTACTTTTGTTTTTCTCTGCATGAACTACCCATGCTCCTTTTAAATTTAGGAAGCGGCCGCGTTACGAGGTGCATTTTGCTGCAATTCCATTTTCCTCACAAATAAGTTAGTGTTGATTTATTTTCCCGATTGCCCCATTGTTAAACTTGGAAACTATTTGAAGCACAAAACAAATGCGGATCACACTATCTGATTCAACTTTGCACTGCTGTTATTCCTTTCAGAACCATGAGGTGGCACTGATTGCCTTTTGCACTCTCACTTTGGCATTGTGCCCTAATGCAAACAGCAGAGTCACAGCCTTTCTGGCCACCTCACATTCTTACAAAATGAGCCACAATGGTCAATCTTGTGCTACATATTCTTATGATTGAAAATACCGGTTATAATGAAAAGGATTACAAAGAACATTTCTCTGTTGAATGAAACTGGCATTCATAAGTGTGAACATAAGACTTCATATTTCAATGTATTATCAGAAGGCCGGAAGCAAGTTTTGTTAAAACACACCAGTGCCTGAAAACAGTGTCACGTAGTCAGAAAAAATAATTATTTATAGCTTTAGTCAAAGTATTACTTTGTTTAGATTACAGTAACTTTTAAAAATATTATCAATTGCTTCTACTGAGTAGCAGTGGGGCTCGGAATTAGCAGTTGTGTGGTCATGAACACCATAGTTTATTGAAGGAAAGTCAACCACAAGTATGGAGCACCATTTAGTGGTGTGTCACTCTTCATGAATCTTGTACTGATGGGTGAATCTGATATTTTCAATATGCAGAAATAAAGACATAATTATGCTTACATTGTTTAGGAAATAAAAGGTACAAGTACCAGTTTTAATATTGTTCTTATAATGTATACAGGATTGCAATGCAATGTAGGATTAACTTTTGGATGCAATGTGACACACGTACATGGTAATGTTGGCTGCATTAAATGCTGTACTCATATACCTAATGTATAACTCTTAAACGTATCTGCAAAATTATTATTAAGCGGCGAGTAACATTTGCTCCACACAAGTGTTGGGTAATGAGCCTCTACACCAAGAGAGAATTTAACCATCTCCTCTTAACATTTATGGCATTATCATCACTGAATCCCCCCACTAGCAATATCCTGGGGGTTACCATTGACCAGACACTGAACTGGACTAGCCATGTAAATGCCATGGCTACAAGGGCAGGTCAGAGATTGGGAATACTCTGATGAATAAATCGCTTCCTGACTCTCCAAAGACATCTTCAAGGACAAATCCGGACTGCTATGGAATAATCTCCACTTGCCTGGATGATTGCAGCTCCAAGGCTCCTTCAGCAGTATCTTTGAAACACACAATCTCTACCCCTAGTAGGATAAGGGCAGTAAATGCATATAACAGCCAGGATTTTCCAGCCGTTCACACCCTGCTGCCGCTGTAAGCGAGGTCGGAGAATTTGGTGCTCAGCCAAATCTCCATTCACTGCAGCAGGACCAGAGAATGCCACCGGCCAATATCCTGATTTGGGACTAACAGCTCTGTGGGAATAAATAATCACATGGATTGCTGCAGTTCAAGAAGGTGGCACACCACCACCTTCTCAAGGGAAATTAGGGATGGACAGTAAATGCTAGCCTTACCAGAGATGCTCACATCCCATCAAAGTTTTTTTAAAATTAACAACTCAAGCTGCACATTCATTGTAAAAGATGTCGTGCTCAAGTAGGGTGACATGGTGGCACAGTGGTTAGCACTGAAATCTCATGGCACCAGCGTCCCAGGTTCAATTCTGACCTCAGATGACTGTCTGTGTGGAATTTGTATGTTCTCCCTGTGTCTGCGTGGGTTTTGTTCAGGTGCTCCGGTTTCCTCCCACACTCCAAAGATGTGCAGGTTAGGTTGATTGGCCATGCTACAATTGCCCTTTAGTGTCAAGGAACTATCAGGATAAATATGTGGGGTTACGGGGTGGGATTATTGTTGGTACAAGTCTGATGGGCCAAATGGCCTCATCCTGCATTGTAGGGATTCTATGAAGCAAATAATATGTATCTGAGCAATCTCTGCCTAGAGTTGTTTCCACAAAGCTGATAAATGGTGTTTTGTCTGAATTTAATTTGATCCTCCATTTTGTAAGAAGCCAAGAGTTGTAGTCACAGAGCCTCCACATGTAATTTTCAAATGTGTACTCCCTTCTCTACATCTGGAAAATGATTTGGCGAGCATCAACCAAAGAAGGAGTTGACTAGTTCTTCATTCATGTTTATATATGATTAAGCTTGTTATGATGCCAGTGGAGACCACTTACTTTTTAAAATATTTCAAATTCCCAGTTATCAATTTAAAAGAATCGCATAATGAAATTTCAAGTTTTTGGTCGTTTACTCTAACAACTAAAGACAATGTTGACTAAACATTACTTTTTTGGCAACAGGCACTCTACAGAAAAGATAACATTTAATAGTGCCTTAACAGGAGGACTTGTAGTGCAATGGGTACATCCTTGCCTCTGAGCCTGAAGCTCCTAGTTTGAGTCCCACTCCAGGACGTGATGGTCAAGGAAGGTGCATTTATAATGCAATCAAACAGGTTGAGTGTGTCAACGTGCAATTCCTTGAAACACGCCAATGGCTGGTGGTCAGAGCTGGAGAGACGACTGCTCAGCTACGCTTCATGCAGAACGGCGCCCCTCAAGCTATAAGCCCCTGGCCACAGGCTAGTGACATTTTCCAGGAATTACTGGCAAAGGCAACAGATGAAAGTCTACCTTAGTGCACCACTAGATGTGGGAAGGGAATTGGAATCAGAATGCCTTAACAAGACAGATAGCCCACTTTGCATAAATACTGTACAGCATGCTTTCCACAGAATTGCACTTCTTGACAAAACAGTGTAGCGTCAGTACCCGCATCCAATGGGTTCATTTCTCATTGTTTCACCAAGCTGTATTGTCTGGTGACTGTCGAAGGTCCTCTCCTTCAGTCCTTTAAGCATTTCCCAAACCAACTACCAGCAGCTAGGCCCACCCTGGTGATTCCTTCTCCCAGCCTCACCTTGACAAATCATTCAGTGTCCTTAAATTGTTGCAGTTCATTCTCGTCAACCAGTGAACAGGTTTTCCGCAGGTTTCAGATTGCAGAGGAAATAACCTCTTCACTCTGCAGATCACAATTATCATTCACTCTCTCTCTGTTTCTGTTCAAAGTCTGAGACAAAAGTCTGAAAAGAAAGAATATCAGCTGCTCTTTTGTTTTCAAGTGTTAAACTTGAAAAGTTCAGTTCAATATCACATGACCTGGACGGACCCCCTGTCTCTATGGTAACCAAGCCACACAAGCTTCTTGGAGCAGATTGCTTAGCAGATCACATGACTCTCTTCAGTACTCCAATCTATCTTAACTTAAAGTGACAGCCCAAAATATAATCATCTTATAAAACCTTGCACTCATAACACCCCCCGAAAAGATGGAAATTTATTGAAGGAATAACTTTTCAACTATTATCAAAACAGACATTGTAAATACTCTGACAACTAACTTACTACATACAGTACAAGTAAGGCGTCTTCCTTTGTTGTCACATTTCACCAGTAAACATGCCTGTCTTATCAACATTATAACGGCTTAGCCATCACACCTAAACTCATGTGACAACTGGGATTTAATGTTCAAGTTACATGAGTTTTGGAATTCCAATTTTCTTCTGAACTAGAGTTTATTTTAGGACTGGTGACTTCACTCTCCATCATCCATCTTAACAAATCTCATATTGAGCTGGCTTACAGCTTTTCCATCTACTGGGTTAAAAAATTGCACACTTGGTTTGTTCTGGTTAAGTTTGTCAAGAACAATGTCACTCATCTCTAAAACTCCTCCTGGAGTTTCAGGAGAACAATTCCCTTTGTTCTTTTTTTACATCAAAAACTGGAAAGTCAACAGGGCGCTGACATATCCACACTATTTTTGAACTACCCCATTCAGGTTTTAACTCCAGGCCTCAAGTCTTTTTCATTGTTGCAGGTCTTCTAATGCCTAATTCTGTCAAGGAATTGTTAACTAGCCATGCAGCTGAATTGTCCTCTTCCTTTTTAAATGAAGGTTTTTACTTTTATCTTTAAGTTAATTTCCATGATTTAAACTCTCAGTTCTTCTTCAGGAGATGAATATTTATCACTGCTTTCTTTGTTTTTAAAGAGTTCATTATTTTGCCAAGTATAATCCTCCTTAGCTGCTTGAAGAACCTCATTAACGTTGTGTTGATGATCAGTCAAAAAGTCCTAATGTTCTTTTTTATTCAGTTCCAAAACTCTTTCATTTTTTTTCATTCTCCCACACCACAGAAACTTTCACCAACTATAAATGCAATTACACCATCATTTTGAAGTTTTAATTTACATTTAAGAAAACAAAATCTTTCTCACGATTTCATGGCATCAATATCAGTTACAATAAAGTCATTTGGTTTTAAAGCAAAGTTTTCCTTTGTTCCATCATCAGGTTTGAGTGTCTCTGCTGTCTATTTTGACACAACTTGCTTAGTGTCTGCTTGGAGGTTTAATTCATCCAGCTTCAGTTCATCGTCAGCTGCCATTAACTCATTGTTGTCAGTTTGATGTTCAACTGTTCCTTTAACTTCAATTGTTTGAGATTTTGAATATTTTGGACACATTTTGCTGATTTATCTGTCAACGTTGAAGATAACCAGACTTTATCTCCAGCAATATCATTTACATATTAAATTGACATAATTAATAGGCAACTTCAACACAATTCCCACATTCCCACAACTCCAATACCATAAATTGACACTATGTTAAACACGATAGTTAAGAAAGCCAACAAATGCCTTTACTGTCTCAGAAGACTAAGGAAATTTGGCATGTCTCTCACCAACGACTCTCACCAGCTTTTGCAGATGCACCATAGAAAGCATGCTTTCTGGTTTTATCACAGCTTGAAGTCTCACAACACCAGGTTAAAGTCCAACAGGTTTATTTGATAGCACGAGCTTTCGGAGCACTGCCTCTTCATCAGGTGAGTGGACGATTGGGTTCACAAACAGGGCATATATAGACACAGACTCAATTTACAAGATAATGGTTGGAATGCGAGATTCAATAGGTAATCAAGTCTTTACAGGTGCAGACAATGTGAATGAAGAGAGGGTTAAGTATAGGTTAAAGAGGTATGAATTGTCTCCAGCGAGGACAGTTAGTGAGATTTTGCAAGCCCAGACAAGTCATGGGGGTTACTGATAGTGTGACATGAACCCAAGATCCCAGTTGAGGCCGTCCTCATGTGTGCAGAACTTGGCTATCAGTCTCTGTTCAGTGACTCTGCATTGTCGTGTGTCATGAAGGCCGCCTAGGAGAACGCTTACCCGAAGATCAGAGGCTGAATGCCCGACTGGAAGGGAACACTCCTACCTGGTGATTGTCGAGCGGTGTTCCTTCATCCGTTGTCGTAGTGTCTGCATTGTCTCGCCAATGTACCATGCCTCGGGACATCCTTTCCTGCAGCGTATCAGGTAGACAATGTTGGCCGAGTCGCAAGAGTATGAACCATGTACCTGGTGGATGGTGTTCTCATGTGAGATGATGGCATCCATGTCGATGATCCGGCAGGTCTTGCAGGGATTGCTGTGGCAGGGTTGTGTGATGTTGTGGTCATTGTTCTCCTGAAGGCTGGGTAGTTTGCTGCGGACAATGGTCTGTTTGAGGTTGTGCGGTTGTTTGAAGGCAAGTAGTTGGGGTGTGGGGATGGCCTTGGCGAGACGTTCATCTTCATCAATGGCTTGTTGAAGCCTTCAGAGAAGATGTCGTAGCTTCTCTGCTCTGGGGAAGTACTGGACGATGAAGGGTACTCTGTCCGCCGTGTCCCGTGTTTGTCTGCTGAGGAGGTCGGTGCGGTTTTTCGCTGTGGTGGGTTGGAACTGTTGATCGATGAGTCGAGTGCCATATCCTGTTCTTACGAGGGCATTTTATGGATATGGCGCATGACTCGTGCTACCAAATAAACCTATTGGACTTTAACCTGGTGTTGTGAAACTTCTTACTGTGCCCACCCCAGTCCAATGCCGGCATCTCCAAATCATCATTATCACAGCTTGGTATGCTCTTGCTCTGCTCAGACCATAAGAAACGACAAAGGGTCAACAATGAATCCCAGTCCATCACGCAAACCAGCCTCCCATCCATTGACTCTGACTACACTTTCCGCTGCCTTGGAAAAGCAGCCAGCATAATTAAGGACCCCACGCACACCGGACATACTCTCTTCCACCGGGAAAAAGATACAAAGGTCAGAGGTCATGTATCAACTGACTCAAGAACAGCTTCTTCCCTGCTGCCATCAGACTTTTGAATGGACCTATCTCGCACTAAGTTGATCTTTCTCTTCACCCTAACTATGATTAACACTATATTCTGCACTCTCTACTTTCTTTCTGTATGAATGGTATGCTTTTTCTGTATAGCATTCAAGAAGCAATACATTTCACTGTATACTAATTCATGTGACAATAATAAATCAAATCAAATCCCATTTTAAATTAAGCTTATGCAATGGAACAATCAAGTAACCTTCATTTATGCCCTTAGTTAGTACATTCTTAAATTACATACCTTCTGAAGGGAACTTCCCCACACTACTACCACCAGCTATTGAACTGATCTGCATCCATAAGAATGTTAAGGTATTTTCCTCCTTTACCAAAAAAAAGAGACTTCAACCTTGAATATGAAATTCTTATAATCTTCTATGTTATATTTTCCAATCGTAAATACATTTGTAACTATTGGCTTGTCACAAGCACCAGCTACTGGTGCAATATTTTCATAGTCAAGCTATGCATGGCCATAAATACTACAATTCTGGCTTTTAATTTCCAAAACTCTGCCTTGATGTGTTCTCTCTTGTGATAAAAATCAACTTGTTGGTCCCCTTGAATCATAGTTAACGTCCACACTGTATTTTTACTACTCTGAAGATTGGAGGTGTAGTGGACAGTGAGGAAGGTTTTCAAAGCTTGCAGAGGGATTTGAACCAACTAGGAAAATGGGCTGAAAAATGGCAAATGGAATTTAACGCAGACAAGTGTGAGATATTGCACATTGGAAGGACAAACCAAAGTAGAACGTACAGGGTAAATGGTAGGACTCTGAAGAGTGCAGTTGAACAGAGGGATCTGGGAATACAGGTACAGTATTCCCTAAAAGTGACGTCACAGGTGGATAGGGTCGTAAAGAGTGCCTTTGGTACATTGGCCTTTATGAATCGGAGTATCGAGTATAAAAGTTGGAGTGTTATGGTAAGGTTATATAAGGCATTGGTGAGGCCGAATTTGGAGTATTGTGTACAGTTTTGGTCACCTAGTTACAGGAAGGATGTAAATAAGGTTGAAAGAGTGCAGAGAAGGTTCACAAGGATGTTGCCGGGACTTGAAAAGCTGAGTTACAGAGAGAGATTGAATAGGTTGGGACTTTATTCCCTGGAGCGTAAAAGATTGAGGGGAGATTTGATAGAGGTGTATAAGATTTTGATGGGTATAGATAGAGTGAATGCTTTTTCCGCTGAGGCTATGGGAAAAAAAAACCAGAGGGCATGGGTTAAGGGTGAAAGGAGAAAAGTTTAAAGAGAATATTAGGGGGGGGCTTCTTCACGCAGAGAGTGGTGGGAGTGTGGAATGAGCTGCCGGATAAAGTGGTAAATGCGGGGTCACTTTTAACATTTAAGAAAAACGTGGACGGGTTCATGGATGAGAGGGGTGTGGAGGGATATGGTCCAAGTGCAGGTCAGTGGGACTAGGCAAAAAATGGTTCGGCACAGACAAGAAGGGCCAAAAGGCCTGTTTCTGAGCTGTAATTTTCTATGGTCCTAAGTGTGTCTGTTTTTTCATATCTGCTATCTTTCTCACTATAACATGTGTTCTGTTCCTTATCAGATCTCTTATCTTTTCAGTTTGTGTGTGGATTTGCAAAATATGATCTGTTATACTCACATAGTATCATCATGGCCATTCAGCCCATCGAATCTGCGCAGACTTTCCTGCAGAGCAGAGCATCTTACTCAGGACCTATCCCTGTAAACCATGTATTTACCCCACTAATCTCCCTAACCTACACATCTTGAGACACTAACAGGCAATTTGGCATGACCAATAGATCTAACTTACCCATCTTTGGACTGTGGGAGGAAACCCATGCAGACACAGGGAAAATGTGTAAACTCCACATAGACAGTTACCCATGGCCGGGATTGAACCCAGGTTCCTGGAGCTCTGAGTAGCAGTGCTAACCATTGTGCTGCCATCACATGTTTGGTAGACAATTCATAGATATCAGTCATTATTGCAGCGACACTTACCTTGGAAAATTTATGGTCTTCTAAAAAAGGGACACTATTTTTAATGTTTTCCATTAGCATCACCTCTGCAAGGTTTTCAAAATCTTTCTCAAACTTCATAGTTCTATAAGATCTATCAAATATCATTTCATTTTCTCTAGGAACTGCCATCAACATCCAATTCTGTCTCTTCCATAAATTTCTAAACTTTTGCCTGTACTTTTTCTGGCACTAACTCAAATGCACTGAGAATATCTGAAAGAGATTAATATACTTCTAATGCTTTCCCTACAAACACACTTTGCAATAAAACTGTCCAAACTTTCTGCAGACATTGCAGCATTGGAGCAATTTTCTTAACTGACAAAACTTGCATTTCAATTCCTACCTCACTGAATTTAGACACTTATTTCTTGCCAAGTCGAAACCATTGTTAAACCTGAATCAAATTGTCAACTTTACCTGCTACTCCCCGCTCACATCATCTGAGGTTTGTCATGTCAAATTCAAATTCTCTGGATTTCTCTCCCTTTGCAATTCAAGGGGTTTTTCTTCTTATCCTCTTGAATCCTCATTCAAGTTTTCACATTTCACTTCCTTTCTCTTTTTTTTCACTCTTTTCTTTGGAAGTTTTCATTTTGCTTTCTTTTTCAAATTCCAACTGCCTTATTTGCAGCTGAATCCGAGCGAAATCAGCCTGTGTGCTATTTGGATTACGTTTCTCTTCCGTAAGCTTCAGCTGTTGAGTCTATGGCGGGAAGCTTACCGCCCCGCCGACAACGGGACTCGATGTGGGCAAGGGGCAGACCATAGGAAGGTCTGTTGACCTCGGGAGGGATCTTACAGTTTTGGGACAAGCGAGACCGTAAAACCCTGCCTTATATTTCAACAAATTCTGCCTTTTGGCTCTGCCATGTTTCAAATATATTTCTAATTTCTCTGCTGCCACCTTCAAATTATTCTCTCTCCACAAATGCTGTCAGACCTGCTGAGATTTTGCAGCATTTTCTGTTTTTGTTTCAAATTATCCTTTGTTAACTGCTGCAAGGCATTCATGGATAGACACTCCCTTCCAAGAAATGCTTCAGCAATGCTAGCGTTTCACTGAAAACAGCCAAAGTAACTGCTTGTTTAAACATTAGCAAATTACCATGCATCCATCCCAGTCTTTGGATTAATTTCTTGTAAGAATCCCCAATTTGTCACAATCCCTCTACAAATAACTTTTGAAAAATAATTTGAATGACCCGCGACCTACTTAAAGCAATTCACATGAGAAGATTTTTAGACTTTTACTGTAATAAACAGACTAAATCCAACATTTGTTGGCAGCAGGCAGCCGTGGAGAGAGGAGCAGAGAAGCAGAGTTTGAGTTGGAAATACCTCATCTTCAGAACTGAAAGGGGGTAGACACCTGATGGGTTTTATGCCATTGAAGGTATGAGGGACTCGGGTAGGACAAAAGCATAGGTCTGGTATGGGTAGAAGCTGGGAGAGATTAAATGACAAAGACTTCATGGAACAAAAACGATGGGACGATAATGGTTGCAGAAAAGGAACATTATTACTTGCAAGGAGAGTTTCAGTGGCTGCGTTTTTGATTCACAGTTTTATGAGTTTCTAAGAGGGACTTTTTATCAACTGAATACATGTTTTTTAAAAAATTCCTGAGCATTTCTAAGACTTCCGATGGTATTATATGGCTCATGAGTACTGTACATAGTGGAAACTTGGTGAGGAGGCATGAAGGATGCATGGGGAATGTGGAGGATGCATGCTGGATGAGTGAGGTGAAGACTGGGGGGGTGCAACTGATCCATTGTCCTAGCAAATAGCAGCAGGCTTTCTAACATAACAGCCATGACTCCAGCTGGCCCCCAACTCTGGAAGATGAAAATCCCAGGTGAATAAGCTGAATCTCAGCAGTTAGGAATGATACATCAGGAAATGGCCCAACTCGGGCTTCCCAACTTGAAGGGGAAATCCCTGGCCATAATTCTCCTAAAGAGCAGAGGTAATGTTTCAGTCTGTTGATCTTGCTGCTGAATCATAAACACAAAGGAATAACAGCATAGGGGAGTAAATAAACAGCTTTGAAATAAAATTGAATGGACTGAACAGATCAAAATAAAAGTCCAATAGTTTCTTATTGTTTCGCTACAGCATGTATTCAGCCAAACAACTGAAGTGTAAGTTGCAACCAGCTCCTTCTAAACTAGAGCTGGAATGGTATTGTTTTAAATTTAATTCCTCATTCATTGAGGTACCCAAAGAAAACAAATATCAGGCCGGAAGCTAAGAAGCCACTAAGTGAAGCCAATAAGGGTCCATATGCATTGCAGCTCTTCTACGTTCTAAGACGAGAATTTTTAATCACTTTTCCAGCCAGGCGGAATGATGCTTCCATTACTTGGCTCCCCCAGGACTGAAACATTACCTCTGCTCTTTAGGAGAATTAGGAGCGATGGACCGCCACCTGCCACCACAAAACACACAGCAGAGGGAGAGGAAAATCCTGCCCTTGATCCCAAGTAAGTTGATTTTCAATTATACACTCAATAAGTAAAACATAGAAGAATACATTAATCCACTTAAAAATATCTTAGTTTAGTTTATAGTTTATTTATTTGTTAGTCACAAATAGGCTTACATTAACACCGCAATGAAGTTACTGTGAAAATCCCCTAGTCGCCACACTCTGGTGTCTGTTTGGGTACACTGAGGGAGAATGTAGCATGGCCAATGCACTTGACCAGCACATCTTTCCAACTTGCTGATTGCTAATGGAGGAAAATATTAGTGATGGGAAGAAGATAATTGGTTAATTTAAACTTTTATATGGTAGAAGCAACAAATCAACAGATTCACTTTTCTGTGTAATTATCCAAAAGGTTTTGATGTCCACAAAATCAGATTCAAAGCTTTAATTTTACAATATTACACACAGCTAAACAGTCGGGAACTTTCTATTTATCTGAATTATAAATATATTTTAACATGCTATGTGTGATTGAGTCTTCAACATCAAAAAGAAGACATTGCCTCAACCTAAAAGACAGTCCTTTGATGAATAGACTGATGTGTGTTCTAAAGAGATAAAATCTGTGGAATGACCAAACATTATTTTTACGCAGTCTGACCTAGATTATGTCTGGATGTCCAACAGCGTCTGCCATTAGTTGGACTTGCACATTAAAGGCTTAGCATTTTTTTCTGTGACAAGTTGCTGAAAAGAGTGAGCTGATAACATCTCAGTGAGAAAGGCAGGGGCATCTGTGACCTGAGTGAACAGGGCAAGCAATGGTGTATTTCCTTAGCCAATCAAACTGAAGGATTATGTAATTATCTATGCAATGACTGGAAAGAGAGTAAATTAGAGTGGATAAATTTAATGCCCAGATGCACAAAGAGAAATAAAGATATGGAAAGAAACATTGAACTAAAGGAGAGAATGGAAATGACAATATTATTTAAAAATCTGATTTAAAATTTTACATTTTTAAAGTTTCCAACAATACCTGAGGGATGAGGGTTCATATTTCTAATAGTTCTTTGGGAGAGAGGTTGATTGACAGGAATTGACACTTATCACATCATTGAATGGGCACTCAGATTGACATGACAAGACCTAACTTTCTCGAAAAGTAGAATGCTATGGATTTTTGTTGGGAGTTTAATTTGTATCTACCATGTAAGTACACTATTCGGTGCTTTTTTTCAATGGTGAGGCAGACAGTTAAGTACTGTTTTTCTATAGGTAACATTGGAGGAGCGCAATTCATTCCAGAACATTTGGATATTTGTGTTTAAATGCATATCTGTCCTCACATGCAGTTATTGCAGTAATAAGCACATAAATAACAGGGAGCAATATCAACATCACTGCTGTATTGGGAGCAAAATCTGTCGCACTCCAATCAAAACGAATAGTTCTGACAGAATGGTTCAATTGCTTTTGAAATCAGCAATTACATTAATTTGTAAACTCAATTTTCAAGATTACACTGATATTCAGGTTTCTATCGAAGGCAATTTTAGTTGCAATGATTGTAACTGCACAACAATCATGCTAACATAGAGCAAGAGTGGCATTGGATTTGTGGAGAAGCTTTCTAAAAGAGACTGTGCAGGGACTAAGGTCCTTGAGATGGGAGAGGATGAAAACATAAGTATTATTTGACAACTGTGTAGCAATGAAACTGCCTAGCTGACTTTCAGCCAAACACATTTAATGTGACTTTTTTTTTGAAAACTGGATGAGCCACATTTCTTTGATCTGGTTTGCTAAATCTAACACAAGTCACCATTAGTAACATTAAATGATCAGGGAAGCAAATCCCCCTAATGTTAGACTATCATTGATACATTTCCACAGTCCAAAGATGTGCAGGTTAGGTCGATTGGCCATGCTAAAATTGCCCTTAGTGTCCTGAGATGTGTGAATTAGTGGGTAAATATGTATGGATATGGGGGTAGGGCCTCGGTGGGATTGTGGTCGGTGCCGAATGGCCTCTTTCTGTGCTGTAGGGTTTCTATGGTTCTATGATAATACAATATTTTCCCATATTAATTTTTGATTATATTAATTTTAATAAGATCACTTAGGAAATTGTAAGTACAATATAGCTGTAAATTAATAAACACACTTTTAATTTTAGCGTTTTCTTGCTTAAATTTAAGTTCTCAATATATGAGAGGAACAAAAGATAGACATGGACCATTCATTGGTTCACTAACTTAATCCAATAACTAGCTGACACATTCAGATAAAAAGCTCTCAGTTACCCAGCTTGTATTGGACAATGAATGCAGCTATAATTCCTTCTCGCGTGTGATCTGGTTATCCCCACTGGGGTTACAGCTTTGTGGTTGAGGACAAGATCATGCTTGGTTGTCATGTGCCCTTGGGTGACATAATCTGCTGATATTCACTCTTCAGACTCATGCATAAATGATATACTTTCGGACAATATACCTGATGGTGGTCAGCAGTCCTATATCCTATATAATCATATCCATATTTCCACAATGAATTAACACACCTTCAGGAGTGGAGAGAAGGCAGCACTTGAGAAAGCAAAGATAACCGGGGTGATTCTCCTGGCCCGCTGTGCTACTCGAACAGCTCAACGGGCTTGGAGACATCACTGGGGCCTGTAGCTGCACTCGCAACTAGCGTCTGGCCGATTACGAGTCTCCCATGGCCTTTTGTTTGACATAATCAATCTTGCACTGGAAATAAGCGAACAAGAACTGAATATTGACTTAGGTTATGTATTTAAACATAATTTTTAACAGAATATTTTTCCTGAATTAGTCATAACAAATCAACAGTAGGAACATAAATGAAATAGATGGATGCTCCCGATGTAGTACTGATTGAATTATAATGTAGACTAAACTGTATTAATGCTAATAGTGTTACTTGTGTAATATAGATTCATAGAAAAGTTACAACAACACAGAATAAGGCCATTCAACCATTGTGTCTGTGTTTGCAGACTACGCTATTTATTTTAATCGAGTTCAAGCTGAGTAACAACCTTCATTAAACAAGTATGGCCTTAGCATATCTATTAATATAAAGGTTTATTTTGCTGAATTGAAAAGCTAATTGATTCCAAAATCCTACGGGTGTGACATGAAAGACTGGAAACAAATATAAGACTGATAAGTGAATTTAGTTGCCAAGAAATACATTTCTCCTTGCAGTTTAGCTGGTTTTGCATCATTTTCTTTAGTGATGATCTTTGGCTGAGGGAGGGGGAACAATTCTGGAAAGTCATCATCCAAGGTAGCATAACCCACAGTACACTATTCTAGCATTAACACCTAACAGGCTATCGTGTTCTGGCACATCCTTTCTGGTTGGTTTTAAATTTAGAATTAGCTAATCAGAATCATAAAAACAGACTCCTGATAATACAAGATACATTTGCTCCCCCCCACACTGACCTTACCCCATCCCACAATATCATAGACAGATTGAGAAGACAAATTCAGCCTTACAAAGATAAACTTGATAGTTTCAACTACCTACAAAAACCCAAGGAGGGAAAGGAGTGAGGGCAGAGGTGTGGGAAATGTGTTGAACCTGGTTTGAGTGATCTGTTAACCATAGTTGGAGAGAAATCTTGATGAAGAAAGAAGCAGACATGTCAGAAGCACCATTTTTAAAGGTGGCATCATCAGAGCAGGTGCAACGGAGGCAGAGAATCTGAGATAATGGAATAAAGTTCTTACAGGGAGTGAGGTGTGAGGAGCTGTACTCGAGGTAGCTGTGGGAGTCAGTGGGCTTGTAATTAATATTGGTGGTCAGTGTATCACTGGAAATGGAGACAGCAAGGACAAGGGAGGGACGTGAAATGTCGGAGATGGCCCATGTGAAGGTGAGAGAGGGGTGGAAATTGGAAGCAAAATTGATCATTTTTTCCAAATCCAGATGAGAGCATGAAGCAGCACTGATCCTTTTGAAAAATTTGTTCATGGGATGTGCCATCGCTGGTTGGACCAGCATTTTTTGCTCATCCCGATGGGCATTTAAGAGTCCACATTGCTGTGGATCTGGAGTCAATGTAGGCTGATCCAGATAAGGACAACAAATTTCCTTCCCTAAAGGACATTCGTGAATGAGATGGATTTTTATGACAGTTGTTTCACGGTTATCATTAGACTTTTAATTCCAGATTTTAATTGAATTCAAATTTCACCATCTGCTATGGTAGGATTTGTACCTGGATCCCCAGAGCATTTAGCTGGGTCTCTGGATTACTAGTCCAGTGACCACTATGCCACTGCCTTCCCTACAGTCATCAATGTAATGGAAAAAGAGTTCTGGGAGCCATCCTGGAACAGGAATGTTCCACATAATCCACAAAAAGACAGGCATAACTGGAGCTCATGTGGATTCCCATAGCCACACCTTTTATTTGCAGGAAGTGAGACAAGCTGAGACAGAAATTATTTACTGACAGAACAAGTTCAGCCAAGCAGAGAAAATTGGTGGTGGATGGGGATTGTTCAGACCTCTGCTCAAGGAAGAAGCAGGGAGCTCTCAGACACTCCCGGTGGGGGATGGAGGTGTAGAGGGATTGGACATCCATTGTGAAGAGGAGCTGCTTAGGGCTGAGGAACTAGAAATTGTTGAGGTGACATAGAGCATCAGAGGTATCACAAATGTAGTTGGGAAGAGGCTAGACAAGGGGAGGTACGATGGAGTCAAGTTGGAAGAGATGGGTTCAGTGGGGCAGGAACAGGCTGGAAAGATGGGTCTACCAGGAGAGCCCTGTTTGTGGATGTTGGGAAGAAGGTAGAAGCAGACTGTGTGGGGTTGGGGGTCTATGAGATTGGAGGCTGCAGAGGGAAGATCACTAGAAGCGATGAGGTCAGTGACCGTACTGGAAACAATGGTTTGATGTTCAGTGGTGGGTCATAGTCCAGGGGAGATAGGAGGAGGTGTCTGAGAGTTGGCACTCAGCCTCGGCAAGGTAGAGGTCAGTACGCCAGAGAACAACAGCACCACCCTTGTCAGCAGGTTTGATCACAAAGCCAGGTTGGACCTAAAAGAACTGTTTGCAGAAAGTTCAGAAAGTTCAGTTGGAGTGGGTAAGAGGGGCAGAGAAACTGATGTCGTGCTGACAGTCCTCAATGAAAAGGTCAAGAGTTCACCCTATTATAGAAAGGATATTATTAAACTAGAAAGAGTGCAGAAAAGATTTACTAGGTGCTACCAGGACTTGATGGATTGAGTTATAAGGAGAGGCTGAATAGACTGGGACTTTTTTCTCTGGAGCATAGGAGGCTTAGCAGGGATCTTATAGAGGTCTATAAAATTATGAGGGGCATAGATAGTCATTATCTTTTCCCAAAGGTAGGGGAGTCTAAAACTAGGGGGCACAGGTTGAAGGTAAGAGATTCAAAAGTGTCCAGAGCGGCAATTTTGTTCCACACACAGGGTGGTGAGCATCTGGAACAAGCTGCCAGAGGTAGTAGTAGAAGCGGGTACAATTTTGTCCTTTAAAAAGCATTTACACAGTTACATGAGTAAGATGGGTATAGAGAGATATGGGCCAAATGCGGGCATTGGAACTAGCTTAGGGGTTTAAAAAAAAGGGCAGCATGGACAAGTTGGGCCGAAGGGCCTGTTTCCATGCTGTAAACCTCTATGACTCTATGACTATGACTCTATGAGATAGGAGGCCAGAGGGTGGGGTGCAGGTAGAAAACGAATACTGAAGGTGGGTGAAAGGATCCATTAAATGGGAGAAAGACTCCTACCAAAAGAAGTGAGCATGGAAATGAAGGCAATGGAAGAAGAGTTCAACATTGTGCCAAGCCCAAAGTTTATTGAGGTGAGGACATAAGGGCATGAAGCGGGGTCATTTACTAAGTACAGAATGTTCAGTATCAGAGAGGGGCAAGTCAGAGGGTATAATGAATATATGGCAAGGGCTGGAATTGGAAGGAATGGGGTCAGAGGTTATGGATGGTTCAGGGTAGGCATTGGTATCAGTAAGTTGCTGAAGTCTATATTCCTTAACATCTGAACAGAAAAGAAAACGCTTCTTCTTGGAACTGGGGACAAGGGCAGCTTTGAGAGAGTAAACCTCATTTGTTTATTCAGATTGTATTTGTTTTACTGGATGTTACTCTTGTAAACAAAGCAACATTTATTTTTCAAATGCCTCACAGCTAAAATAAATCTTAATGCTGCCAGAAACTGCTTCACATTCACACCAATTTAAATGATCAGAGTCTAAAGAAAACGGCATCCAAAGACATAGATGTTGCTAGCTTGTGGTCTTAATTTCCATTTCAGTCATCACTTCACAGTATTCTGGACGATCAGAATACAACCAAAAATTAGCCTTTTTTTCTCTTCAGCAAATCCTTCTCTTCTTTTTCCTCTACCTTCGCCAAAAATAATTATGAGGAACTCATGAACTTCTTTGTCACTAAGATTGAGACTATCCCAACACCTGCCTTTTACCTTCCATTTGTCCAGCGGCCAAACTTCCTCTAAAGTTCCTTTATCCTAGCCCTGACCTTGCATCTTTCTCTGATTTCTTTCCTATCTTCCCTCGCCCCCTCTGCAAATTAATCTTGTCCTCCTGCTCATCTCCTGCTCCCTTGATGCTATTCCCACTAAACTGCTGACCATCTAACCTGCACGCCTTGTCTCCAAGTTGGCGAATTGTTACTGGTTTCTCTTTTCCAGTATTGTCCAGATTTTCTTTAAGTTTGCTGTCATCATGTTTTGCCTCAAAATTTTAGTTTTCACATGCACATCTCTGACATCAGCTCTCTCGACTCCTCCACTATTGCTAAACTGACTGCTTAACTGACATCCAGTACTTCCTGAGCAAAAAATTCCTCCAATTAAATATTGGGAATACTGGAGTCACCATCACTCCCGTGCTGGCTGCCCTTCATTGGCTCCTGGTTAAATAACATCCTGAATGAAAAATTATCCTTATTTTAAAATCCCTCCCTCACCTGCGCTCCTTTAATTCTGGCCTCTTGAGATTTTCCAATTTTAATTGCTCCAGCATCAGTAACTGTGATTTAAGTTGCCTAGATCCTAAGCTCTGGAATTTCCTCCCATCTCTTGGCTCTCTACATTGCTTTCCTCCTTTGAAACACATCTTGAAAACTGAGCTTTTGGTCATCTGATCTAATATCTCCTTATGTGGCCCAGCATCGTACTTTATTTCTTAATGCTCCCGTGAAGCACATTGGGACAGTTTTGTTAAACATGCTATATAAATATGAGTTGTTGTTGGCTTTCCTTTCTGAATGAATTAGGGCTTTTTAAGTAAAGTTGATTAATTTGTTAATATAACTTTTTTTTTGCTTTCTATCACTATATTCTCACTTCCACAAAATAATCCTGTTTCAGGGAACTTCTTGCATTACATGTTATGCCACTCTGTGAGTCAGATATATTCATGCCTTAATCTTTACTTTGAATCTACTTACATAAAATATGTTGAGGTCCAGCATCTCATAAGGAAATATGAAAGGAGTGAATCTTGTTTCAACCACTAAAAAGAGATGTGAAAAGAGATGTTCACTGAGTCAAAATCTGCAACGTTTAATTCAACAATAGCACAAAGAATATCAATGTATGAGCTACATCTCCTGAGACCCTTTCCAGGCATTTAACTCTGTGATACATTTGTTGTCTGGATAACATATTGCTAGTGGCAAATTGTCCAGTTATTCCACAGCCCCAATTCTTCATTTAGTGAAGGCTCTGGGACTTTTTCCAAGTGTTGACGAATCAATAGCAACTCCATTTGGAAAGATATATTTTCTGGTTTATTAAGTAAATTGAAAAGATATGACTTTGTTGAAGGATCAGAACCTTTCATTTCAAATTCAAGCAAGGGTGATTCAACGTTAGAACACATGATGATATATGTCCCAGTAAATGGTCCTTAGATTAAAATAGGTACGATGGACTTCATGCAGTAGAAGGAATAATATTAATGGTGGTCTGGAATTTGCCATTTGTTAGCCTATTATTTGTGCTTCTCATGCAAACCCATGGCACAATTTGCTGGAGAACTGATTAGAGCATGTCACAGTGTAGCAGATCTGAAGTGTCACAGCCAACATATTGGAACCGTCACCCCTTTAGACTTCCTATTAATGATATAGTGAAGTACAACCATTCTGCTTTTTATCATATTTCTATTTTAAACCTGCACTTTAATGAACATGACATTTCATTAATCAGCTTTGTGAGCATCCTTAAAATATATGTGTGTGTGTGTACGTATATGAGAGAGAAAGAAAGAGATAGGCTTTGAAATCAATTCTCTTTCAAACATTTCACTTTTGCTATTAGCATTCAGAACACTAAAGTGCTCTCATGGAAGGTTGGAAAAGCAATGAATCGCACTGACACAGTCGTGTCTCATGTACTTGCAAACAGCATTAAAATCAGCAGTGGTGAAAAGGTATCAAGCAATCAGGAGTATAAATGATTAAAAGCCCATTAAAAGGGCGAAGCTCCATACAGGACAGACATTTTAATAGGGCGGTGCGACAAAATGCTCATCACTTCTGATGTGGGTGAACGATCTCATTGAAGGTAGTGATTGCAAACTAACAGTGTGCAGGCCAGTCCCAATAACTGTTGTAACAGCATTTGTAATTTTTGTCTGACTTTCAGAAAATCTTGGCCAGACTCCTACCTCCATTGTTCATTAATTGAATCAATTATTTCTTAGTCATAGAAATCATAGAAACCCTACAGTGTAGAAAGAGGCCATTCGGCCCATCGAGTCTACACCGACCACAATCCCACCCAGGCCCTACCCCCATATCCATACATATTTACCCGCTAATCCCTCTAACCTACCCATCTCAAGACACTAAGGGGCAATTTTAGCACGGCCAATCAACCTAACCCCCACATCTTTGGACTGTGGGAGGAAACCGGAGCACCCGGAGGAAACCCACGCAGACACGAGGAGAATGTGCAAACTCCACACAGACAGTGACCCAAGCCGGGAATCGAACCCAGGTCCCTGGAGCTGTGAAGCAGCAGTGCTAACCACTGTGCTACCGTGCCGCCCTTTTTAAAGTTTTTTAAAGTGCAGCCTTTTTAAAGTTTATTTATTAATCACAAGTAAGGCTTACATTAACACTGCAATGCAGTTACTGTGAAATTCCTCCAGTCGCCACATTCCAGTGCCTGAAGAGTTAATGCATCTAACCAGCATGTCTTTCAGACTGTGGGAGGAAACCGGAGCACACAGAAGAAACCCACACATGCAAACTCCAACAGATAGTGACCCAAGCCGGGAATCGAACTCAGGATCCTGGCACTGTGAGGCAGCAGTGCTAACCACTGTGCCGGCGTGATTTTATTTTGGGTAGTTGTTTCCACACATCACTCTTTAACGGCAGGATTTTTGGGGACATGTTCAGGAATCCCACGATGATCCCTGGTGTAGGCCCAAGTTCATTACCAACACCAGCCACTGCTCTAGGCGGTGCTGACAGCAATGGAGAGCAACCAACCACTGATTGGCTGACAGCTCTTGGGGGTAAGTGCAGCAATTAAATGACCCCCCCCCTCCCCTCCATCCCTTCCCCACCACCACCTCCCGTCCTCTTGGAGCTAGGAATCCCAGTTGCAGGGTTCCTGCTGCCAGTTAGGGACCTCATTCCCTCAGGGCTCTCAGAGAGCAGGGCCGGAATTTTCTGATTGTTCATGCCAGCGGGATTTTCCCATCCCGCTGCAGTGAACAGGGATTTGACTTGTCACCAAAATCTCTGTCTTCGCTGCAGCGGGAGCATGGCATGAACGGGTGGTAAGGTCGCGCTGCCGGTGTATTGCCAGCTTTGGAGGCAGGCATTGGTCTCTCTAATGCCCTCATTAAATTCCATTCCAGGTGTCAGAAGCTATGAATTACCCGACATAGTATCAGACTGATTCCATTGTTGACAGCTTCGTACTGATTAAGGGGAAATGTCAAATTGCTTAGGTTGTACAGCAATAGTATTTGCTATCGACTAATTTGTGGAGTTTGTGTATGATCTCTGCTTAGCTCCACAAAGACTCCAAACGTAGACTGAAGGGAGATTTAATCGAGGTTTGTAAAATAAAGGGGACCTAGAGGGAGTAAATGGGAAGGAGTATTTCCTTGGCAGAAAGCTCAACATAGAGGGCACATAGATTTAAAGTAATTGGCAGAAGGAAAAAGGGAGAGTTTTTACACAAATTCGACACTTAGAATATTTTGGGGAGAATCGCACCCCCCCCACCCATATTTTATCTCGACAATTCCCCAAAAATAAGTCTATAAATCACACAGCAACCAGTTCTCCAATTCCATTGTTGTTCAGTTATTTTTCAGTATAAAGACGGCTGAAATGTAGCAATTTTGCAATCACCATTGATTTTGATGAGGTTGTGATTATCCTAATTATCTTCTACCTGTTTTCAGTGTGGAATAATGACTAAAATGTCTCAAATAAAGTTATTACCACATACCTAACAAAATAAGGCACTCAATCCATAATTTCCTGGAATGTTTGCCTCACAGTGTAGATGCAGCATGACTGTAGCTCAACTTCTCAGGAAATCCAGACCCAGTATTTTCGAGTATGCCAGTCATTTGCTATCTGGTGTGCTCTGGTGCAGAGATATGTTTTTATGGCTAACTCACAGAAAATGAAAGAAGTTTATTTCACTCACTTCGAGTAGAGTGATTACCATATATTTTAGCTATCATCAGATATAAACAAGTTGACAGCTCCAAGGGCATTGCAGTATTTGGTGCTTCTGTCAAAATGGAACATCTTCATTTATTGATTGACAATATAACTTTGCACTATGTTACCAAAATGGATAACATACAATGTTGCAGATAGATCTTAATTTTGGATCCGTGGATAGAGATTTTCTGTGCATGAGTTGTACTGAAATAGTAGATTTATTCTTTATAAATATTTGGCTTTGAATTTCTTTCCAGGATACTTGCAGCATAATAGCAAAATAGCACTGCTTTTTACCCACGCATAACTGATTTATGTTGGCGTATCATGAAGTGTAAATTTCATTGGTTATTTTCAATGCTTCAGAGATACAACCATGAAAACCCTTTGCTTCTTGTACAGATGGTGCATGTGAATTCCCTGCATTTATTCAAAGTGATCAGCAAAGTGATGGAAGGTGATATCAAGTGGCACTTACTCAGCAATAACCTGCTCACTGGTGGTCAGTTTGCGTTTTGCCAGCACCACTCAGATCCTGAGCTCATTACAACCTTGGTCCAAACACTGGCAAAAGAGCTGGACTCAAGAGCAAGATGAGAGTGACTACCCTTGACATCAAGGCAGCATTTGATGAAGTATGGCATCAAAGGGTCCTAGCAAAACTGAAGTTAATGGGAATCAAGGGAAAAACTCTCCAATGCTTGGAGTCATACGGAGCATGAAAGAAAATGGTTGTGATTTTTGTGAACAATCATCTCAGTTCCAGGGCCATTGCTGCCGGAGTTCCTCGGGATATTGTCCTAGCCTAACCATTTTCAGCTGTATCATCAATGACCTTCCATCATAAGATCAGAAGTGAGGATGTTGGCTGATGATTGCACAATGTTCAGCACCGTTTGCAGCTTCTCAGATTCTGAAGCGGCCCATGTCAAAATGCAATATTTAGACTTGGGTTGATAAGTGGCACATAACATTCAAGCCACAAAAGTGCCAGGCAATGACCTTCTCCAACAAAAAAGAATCCAACTATCTCCCTTTGAAATTCAATGCCATCACTACCACTAAATCCCCCACTATCAACATCCTGGGGGTTACCAGTGACCAGAAGCCTAACTGGACTAGCCATATAAATACTGTGGCTGCAAGAGCAGGTCAGAGGCTGGGAGTTCTGTGGCGAGTAACTTGTCTCCTGACTTCCCAAAGCTTGTCCATGATCTATAAGACACAAGTCAGGAGTATGATCGAATATTCTCCACTTGCCTGGATGGATGCAGTTCCAACAACACTCCAAAAGCTCAGCTGCAAGTTCCTCTCCAAGCCACATGAGATCCTGACTTGGAACTATATTGCCACTCTTTCAGTGTCATTGGATGAAAATCCTGGAACTCCCGAACAGCTCTCTGGGTGTACCTACACAACATGGACTGCAGAGGTTCACGAAGTTACCTCACCATTACCTTCTCAGGAGCAATTGGGAATGGGCAATAAATACTGACCGAGTCAGCAACGCTGTGAAGGAATAAAATAAATGTCAATACTCTATAGGTGTAGATTTACCATGCAAATCAGAATTGCTCTTCCATTAGGGGGTCACATGCCAAGACATTTAACTCTGAGATTTTCTCCCTAAACTTCTCCACCTCACTTTCTTACTTCTTAAGTAGTTACTTAAAACCCAACTCTTTTGACCAAATGTTTGGACATTTGACCTAACGGCTGGAATTCTCTGATCCTGTTCACCATGTCACTGCTGCCAGTGAGAATGGAGAATTTTGCACTCAGACGAATCTCCATTCATTGCAGTGGGACTGGAGAATCTCAACCACAGACAAGGATAGAGAATTTCAGCTAATGTCTCCTCAATGTCAATTTTGTTTGACAATACTTCTGTGATGTGCCTTTGGATGCTTTTCCAAATTAATGGGCTACATAATGGGGCGGCACAGTAGCACAGTGGTTAGTGCTGCTGCTTCACAGCTCCAGGGACCTGGGTTCGATTCCAGGCTTGGGTCACTGTTTGCGTGGAGTTTGCACATTTTCCTCGTGTTTGCGTGGGTTTCCTCCGGGTGCTCCGGTTTCCTCCCACAGTCCAAAGATGTGTGGGTTAGGTTGATTGGCTATGCTAAAATTGCCCCTTAGTGTTCTGAGATACGTAGGTTAGAGGGATTAGTGGGTAAATACATAGGGATAAGGGGGTAGGGCCTGGGTTGGATTGTGGTCGGTGCAGACTCGATGGGCCAAATGGCCTCTTTCTGCACTGTAGGGATTCTATGATAATGCAAATTATTATTTGATGTTGCATCAACAAAAGCCATGGGAAATTTGCATACCTGGATGACAAACTATCTTTCACACGTCTGAAACATCCTTTTCTTTTAGGACTGGGGCATTAGTTTCGTTTATTTATTAGTGTCACAGTGAAGTTGCTGTGGAAATCTCCTAGTCGCCACACTCCAGCATCTGTTTGGGTACACTGAGGAGAATTTAGCATGGCCAATGTATCTAACCAGCAAGTCTTTCAGACTGTGGGGGGAAATCAGAGCACCTGGAGGAAACCCACGCAGACATGGGGAGAACGTGCAGACTCCACACAGACAGTGACCCAAGCCGGGAATTGAACCCGGGTCCCTGGCACTGTGAGGCAGCAGTGCTAACCACTGTGCCAATTCCTTCATCAAAATATTAATCTGTTCCCTGCTTGAGAAATGCAGATTTCTTTATAACAGTAGATAAGAGTCTAAGTTGTTAATTTCCCCATGATGTCTAAGCACAGAGACTCTTTGCACACCAAATAATAGTTACAGATGAAAAGGGCTTGCTGATTTTGGATTTGTTACTGATATTTGTAAAGAAACTGGGAAAGATGGTGCAATATAATGTTGCCATTTATCAAGCCATCGAAATGCACTCCATTAAGGTTCAATAGGGTGGGGATTGGCATTATTCCAAAGTGCTTCTGTTACTGCTTCTATCTGTTACCATGTTCTGATACGTTATTGCCAGTTTCCAACAGTACCTTCCTTGACTTATCCTTTATTTACAGGTGCCACTTGCTCTCCTGGATTTTTTTTCATCTGGCACATAAATAACTTATCATGTTATTTGTTGTTATTCTTTGTTATCCTGCTTCACAGGACTGAAGTACTTCCTTCAGTCCTTTTACGCTCCCTCTAATCCTTTCTTCTTCAAAATGAATTCATCATTATAGCAGTTCACTTCATTCCTATCTGTCAGCAACTCGACTTTCCTTTCCACAACTTCAAAGATAGTCGAAAGTTTGAAGATTTGTGGGGGAGGGGTAGAGGGTCGAAGTTTGACTTGCACCAAAAGTGAGTGTAAATTGGTGGAGCGATATATCTGCACTTTGGATTGTGTTCGCACGATGCCCAAGGCAAATGAGGTTTCAGCCTTTTTTGAATGAATTGATGAGCTGCGGGTTGCAAATAGTTGCCCGACGTAACATTTGGGTTCCAGCTGATACATTTTGATTGCCTCAGGCAGGTGCTGGAAGGGAGTGGAGGGAGGTAATCCAGACAGACATGAAATTATGGGAAGTATTTTACCGATTCATCCGCCACGGGAATTGGAGCAGGTGAGTGGCGGATCATGGAAAGGTCTGTTGACCTCGTGTGGGATTTTGTGGTTTCAGGGCAAGCGTGGAAACAGGAGGATTCTTGTGTCTGGCTCCACAGAAAAGTAACTGAAGATGTTTTGGGTCAGCTTTTTGCAAGGGTTCTGGTGGTCCAACAAACAAGAACCAGTATTTATATAGCAACTCTTAACATTGTAATACATCCCAAGGACATTTGCAGGAGTGTTATTAAACTCAAAAGTTGACCTTGCACACAGAAGAAGATATTCGGACAGATAACCATAAACCTAGACCAAAAAAGTAGGTTTTAAAGAGCATCTTAAAGGAAGAAAGAGAGGCAGAGAGGTTAAAGAGCGTGAATTCCACAGCATGGGCCCCGGAAATCCATATAAAAATCATTTATGGGATGTGGGCATTGATGGTTAGACCAGCATTTATTACCCATCAGTTGCCTTTGAAAAGGTGGTGGTGAGCTCCCCTCTTGAACCGCTGCAATTCCTGAAGTGTAGGTACACCCATAGTGCTGTTAGGGAGGGAGTTGCAGGATTTTGAACCAGCTACAATGAAGGAATGGTGATATATTTCCAAGTCAGGATGGTGAGTGACTTGGAGGGGAACCTCCAGGCGGTGGTGTTCCCAGGTATCATAGAATCATAGAAATCATAGAAACCCTACAGTGCAGAAGGAGGCCATTCGGCCCATCGAGTCTGCACCGACTACAATCCCACCCAGGCCCTACCCCCACTCTATCCCTCTAACCTACACATCCCAGGACTCTAAGGGGCAATTTTTTTTTTTTAACCTGGCCAATCAACCTAACCCGCACATCTTTGGACTGTGGGAGGAAACCGGAGCACCCGGAGGAAACCCACGCAGACACGAGGAGAATGTGCAAACTCCACACAGACAGTGACCCGAGCCGGGAATCGAACCCGGGACCCTGGAGCTGTGAAGCAGCAGTGCTAACCACTGTGCTACCGTGCCGCCCTAAGTTATCGTTATCTGCCGCTCTTGTTCTAGATGGTAGTGGCTGTGGATTTGGATGCTGGGGTGATTAAAATTGGGGATGCTCAAGTGGCCAGAATTGAAGGGGTGCAGATATCCTGACACTGCAGGCAATTTTCTGGCCACAATTAGATAGATAGATAGATAAGAATAGAAACATGTGAATGCAGTCGCGCCCAGCTGGATGATTATGGGAGGCATTTGTAGAGGATGGTGTAGCCACCCACATAAAGACTGCGGACAGGTTGAAAGGACCCAGAGGGAATGTTCACCTTTGTTACAATCACCTAGGATCTCAATTGTGACTTTGAGAAGAGTAGTTTCGTGCTGTGACAAGGCCAGAGACCAGATTGTAGGGATTCAAACGGGGACTTCTGGGAAGGATGGGCAGAAATTTGGAGATGACAACGTGTTCATGGACTTTGAAGAGGAGGGAAGGTCGGAAATGGAACCATAGCCTGTAAGGGTTGGTGTTTTGAGGAGAGCGGTGATGGTGGGAGATTTGAAGGAGAGGACAAATGCTAATAATATCAGCTCATATGGGAACCTGGAGGGGAGTCTGGGTGGTTTGTAGTTGAATGGGAATAAGATTGAGGGTTTAGGAGATTGGCCTCAGGGATGAGGTGAGCTCAGAGAGGGCATAAAGAGAGATGGGAGAAACTGAAGAAATATGCAAGCTCAGTTGAGGGTGGGGGGATGCAGTTAAAAAAAAGTTTGGGTCTGTGGGTTGAGTGAAAGGAAGGAAGCAGCAGAAGCCCTTTCAGGGGAAGTCACTTAAGACCTCATATAATGAGACAGAGTTTACACAGTGATTTTCAGCCCTTGTCCACTAGTTTCTTGATGTGAAAAATGGTTGGACATGAATTAAATTTCTTCCCTTTGGTTTCAATATTATAGACTTAACATACATTCACAAGGGAATTGGTTATTCCAAACAGATAGAAGGGAAAGTGGGAGATAAAATCTTTGGGGTAAATTTTCCTGTCCGACCTGCCTTGGGAATCATAGTGGGTGGGACAGAAAATTTGATGGACTGTTTGAAGGTCTGTTGACCTTGTGTCTTGGGACATGTACGGCTGGAAAATCCCACCCTTGATAACTGGAACGGATGATTCGGGGTACTGAAATGGACAACTTAGGTCAGGTATTGAAGATTCAGAAGCCAGTTAGGTGAGGCTGAAATTCTAAACCTGCTGTTAACCATAATGTTAGGTGTAGCTATAAAGTTTATTTATTAGTCACAAGTAAGGCTTACATTAATATTGCAGTGAAGTTACTGTGAAATTCCCCTCATCACATACGACCTGCTCTGGTCAGTGCACCTAACCAGTACGTCTTTCAGACTGTGGGAGGAAACTGGAGCACCCGGAGGAAATCCACGCAGTCACGGGGAGAACGTGCAAACTCCACACAGACAGTGACCCAAGCCGGGAATTGAACCTGGGACCCCAGTGCTGTGAAGCAGCAGTGCTGATCACTGTGCCACGGTGCTGTCCCACTATAAGGCATTTATACATAAATTAGGGAAACGTGAGAAATCTATTACAATTGTGATGGTTAATTTCAATTTGCATGTTATATATGGGGAATAAATTACCATTTCTGGACATGATTAGAGTGCTCTATGACTCAAAACAAAAGAAGAACAATAGAATCAAAATGGTACAGATGCTGGAAATCTGAAATAAAACAAAGTGCTGGAAATATTCAGCGGGTCTGGCAGTTTGAGGACTTCAAATGGGTTTGCTCTCACCTGCAGCTTCTGACAGGGACAAAGGAATATCTGTGTTGCAGAATTGAGTGCTGTAATGATTTAAAATCCTGCCAAGTGACCAGGAGGCATGGAGGCTAAAGTGATCTGGCCACTTCAGAATTTGCACAGCTGACAGGCACAAATTGATCACAAGGGCTGCCTGAAATCACCATGCAGGGGTGATCTTCAGGTCTGCCAGGGCTAGAAAGGGCAGTCCAGCCACGACATTCCCATCCTTGTTTAGAGTAGTGAGGTAAACCCCTTGGCCCTAGCCAGGGCCCACCCAACTCCCAGGACTCTCCCCTGCAGGCTGGCAGTAGCAGAGGGGCAAATGGCAACTGGACATACCTCCTCGAGCCCTCTTGGGTCCAAGGTGCCATGTCAGGTTGTCAGTGCCAGGATACGAGGGGGCAGTGCACTGTTGGCACTGCCAAGGTGCTTGGCCTGAAGGGAGGTTGAGTGGGCATCTGAGGGGGGAGGGGGCCTGAATGAGGCTCTGAGGGGTGAGGGGGCTGAGTTGGGGTCAGTTCAGATAAAGCTCATGCCTACGTGGTGTTGGGGAGTGGTGGATGCCTCTCATTGCTGAGGAGTTGGTGGTGCTTCCTCAATCCTCGGGGTCCAATACCAAAGCCCACCCAATGCAGATCCCACTGGGCAGGTGTATGAATAACAAGGGGCATTTAACTAGAGCAACAAACCCGCTAATGACAGTGAAATGGGTGAATTTAAATATTAATAGGCTTCCCACCCAATCTGAATGGGAGCCTGACCGACGCCAGCGGCACAGCCTGGGAGGATCACGCTGGCTTTGGCAACTGGCACAAAACCAGCTTTCCCGCTGACTCACAATTGTCCGGGTCATTGTGAATTGTGATCAGGGCTCGTGGGCCTGGAGAATCTGCCCACCCCCACCCCATGAATAGAAAATGAAAACCTGAATTTCTGAGAAATCCTGGGAGAACATAATCAATGGACCAAGAAATTTTAAAAATGCCCAAATATTCATGCCTCAGAAATCTTGCTTTCAGGATCCTTCCAATATTCGGATTTTTTCTATTGTTTTGCTCACAATGTCAAGTTCACTGGGCTGCTCTTCCATCCATTTTTTATAAATTGACACTGTCCATTCCTTTGGCATGAGGCCTGTGGCTAGTGGTTCCCTTAATGTATCCATCAGGATGTTACTGAATCATTGAGTGACTCCTTTAAAACTCTATAATGAAGTCCACTGGGGCTCTGTGTCTGACTTTCTCTTAAAACTGTCCTTGATCTATTACTTTGGCTTGAGAACATGGTAGAAATTGACCAAGAAATAAAAGATGTCCTTAATGTCTGATTTGTGTCAATGTCTACAAATGATTCTGAAGACTCCATCTCAGCACAGGGTTAGAATTTAAAGGATAAAAAGAGGACAGAGTAAGGATAGGCTGATGCGCGATTGATTCACACGGGAGGCTAGGACATACCCGGGAATAAAGGCTTTTATTCACGACAAAATAGGAGCACACTACTTAACAATATTATCCCAGACTAAAGGCTACTAGGAAGTAGCAGTGACCTTTATACTCCTGTAAGAAGGCGGAGCCGAACGGAGTGTACCACATAAACAATGATAACAGGTGGAACACCCAAACCCTAACCCCAACAGTAACAAGAGTAACATATGTACAAGTACCCATAGTGGTAACCATCTATGGTTCACCACATAGGCTAAAGTGAAAATTATAGCAGAATTCCACATGCTGTTACAAGTCATAGATCTTAGTTGAGAAATCTACTGTAGGACTTTAAGGGAATAATGGAGTAAATTGACAAGGGAAAGCAGTAGATTTAACATACTGAGACTTCAGCTAAGGCTTTGACATTGCATTGTGTAGGAGACTACGAAGTAGCAAGCCATGCAGCAGAGGGAAGCGAGGTGTTAGGGAATAGCTAGATCAGTCAGAGAATGCAAATGACAGCTCTTAAAGGAAGTAGCATTAAGATTAAAGATGGAACTCAGAATGCAACTCGGTTTGGAGGGAGGGGAAATAATAAAACTCTCCAAAGTTGCTGATAATTTTGAATAATAGTATAGTCAGAAAAACAAAACAAATGGACCAGTTGCATTGGGTATGGTTGGAAGATGAGAATAACATGGTGATTCGCACTGTTGCCTCACAGCACCAGGGACTCAGGTTCAATTCCAGTCTCGGGTCATTGTCTGTGTGGAGTTTGCACATTCACCCCATTACTGTGTGAGTTTCCTCCAGGTGCTCCGGTGTCCTCCCACAGTCCAAAGATGTGCAGGTTAGGTTGATTGGCCATGATAAATTAACCCTAGTGACAGGGAGATTGGCAGGGGTCACGGGAATAAGGCCTGGGTGGGATTGTGGTCGGTGCTAACTCAATGGGCTGAATGGCCTCCTTCTGCACTGTAGGGATTATATGATTCTATAATTTGGACTTGACCTGTGTTGGATGAAACAGATTTCTTGGCTGCAAAATTTGGCTCTGGAGCTCCACTTTCATGCCCCAGGAACCAACCTAAAAAAGACATTAACCCTTCAACCCTCAGTTCCAAATGCAGTCTACACAGATTGCCATATTGTGAAAACTGAAAGTACATGTGTGTACTGGAAATAAGCAGTGGACAGATTGTGATGTTAGTTGGCTGTCAATGTCGAACACCTTTTCATTGCCCATTTTGGACCATGCCCCATCCAGTTACCATCCCCTTTTAAACCGGCACAACCATCCATCTTACAGGTGAAGTGTTTTAGCCTATCTATTTTGACTCCCGTGTTAATGAAAGTACTCTGTTTTTGGAGGAGTTATTTAAATCAGAATGAATGGCCTCTGAGCACACTTGTAGTAGGGACCATTGAAAGAAAATGGAGGACTCCCAACAGGAGGTCTTTATCCATGTAGGATCTTAAGGGAAAACCTCTCCTGCATCCACTGAAGCCAGTAACAGTGTGTTGAATGGCAAGTGCTTCATTGAGGAGATAAAGCACAACTCTGCGACTGGACTAGAAGCTTCAGAGCAGGGTGAGAATGGCACCGTCAGTGACTCTCAAGGTGACTGGGATTCTGAATTAAAACACTAGTGTATCCTTTCAGGTTAAAACTGATAACATTGCCAACATATCGTAATTCACCATCCATTAATGTATCTGGGAGGTCAGGGAGGCAGTGCACATCAGGAGGGGGAACTTCATGGTCTTTTCTGTAAGCAAAGTGAATTAGGAGGAATGGACACATGGTTTTGCCAGGATAGTGGCTTCCCCATATTGCAGGGAACCATTGACAGCACTACAGCACTGGCCTTGTGGGTGCTGCAGCTCAATGCAGAGATGTACCAAATGCGCAAATGATATCACTCACTCAAGGTGCAATTGATGTGTGATCACACCAAGAACATCATGCTGGTGAATGCCCACTGGCAGCAGTCATAAAGACTTCATCCTGCACCAGTCTGCAGCTCCAACCAACTTTGAACCATCATTTTGAACCAGTAGGTGGCTGCTTGATGACAAGAGCTATCTGTTGTACACATGACTTATAATACCTTCCCAACCCCACTATATGTGGTCAGAACTTCAACAATGAGAGCCATATTACAATGAGAAATGTCACAGAGTGACCGTCAGAGCCCATGTGGCTTTGTTGCCTGCTCTGCTCAGGGAAACCCTCCTTTCAACCTCTGTGCTAATGTATCCAGTGCTGCATCTGAGAAACCAGGATCCCTCGCTTTGACCTGTTGCACAATTGTTCAAAATATAGACTGAAGTTTTAAGTTTATTTATTAGTGTCATAAGTAGGCTTACATTATCACTGCAATGAAGTTACTGTGAAAATCCCCTAGTCGCCACACTCTAGCACCTGTTCGGGTACACTGAGGGAGAATTTAGCATGGCCAATGCACCTAACCAGCATGTCTTTTCGACTGGGAGGAAACCAGAGCACCCGCAGAAACGCACGCTGGCACGGATAGAACATGCAAACTCCGCACAGACAATGACCCAAGCCGGGAATCAAACCCAGGTCCCTGACTCTGAGGCAGAGGTGCAAACCTCTGTGCCACCATGCTACCCAAATAGTCTGGCTTCCACTGCAGGGCATCTAGGATCTGAGTGAACACGGCAACAACTGTATATCTCCTTAACTAATCAGATTATAGGAGTGTGAAATGAATAGCACTTTATCTGAACAAGAACACGTAGGTTTTAGTGGATGAATTCAATGTCAAATCAAGTACAGAAAGGTTAATAGAGAGGGGAAGGAATATTAGTTTAAGAGAAAAGGGACAAAGAAAAAGTGTTTGAAAACATCTTCCACAGAAAATAAACTGAAAGGAATGAGATGCCACACTCATTATCATTTATTTTCAAATAATTAAGAACATAGAACATAGAACAGTACAGCACAGAACAGGCCCTTCGGCCCACGATGTTGCGCCGAGCTTTATCTGAAACCAAGATCAAGCTATCCCACTCCCTATCATCCTGGTGTGCTCCATGTGCCTATCCAATAACCGCTTAAATGTTCCTAAAGTGTCTGACTCCACTACCACTGCAGGCAGTCCATTCCACAACCCAACCACTCTCTGAGTAAAGAACCTACCTCGGACATCCTTCCTATATCTCCCACCATGAACCCTATAGTTATGCCCCCTTGTAATAGCTCCATCCACCCGAGGAAATAGTCTTTGAATGTTCACTCTATCTATCCCCTTCATCATTTTATAAACCTCTATTAAGTCTCCCCTCAACCTCCTCCGTTCCAGAGAGAACAGCCCAAGCTCCCTTAACCTTTCCTCATAAGACCTACCCTCCAAACCAGGCAGCATCCTGGTAAATCTCCTTTGCATTCTTTCCAGCGCTTCACATCCTTCTTATAGTGAGGTGACCAGAACTGCACACATATTCCAAATGTGGTCTCACCAAGGTCCTGTACAGTTGCAGCATAACCACATGGCTCTTAAACTCCAACCCCGTTAATAAAAGCCAACACACTATAGGCCTTCTTCACAGCTCTATCCACTTGAGTGGCAACCTTCAGAGATCTGTGGATTTGGACCCCAAGATCTCTCTGTTCCTCCACAGTCTTCAGAACCCTACCTTTGACCCTGTAATCCACATTTAAATTTGTCCTACCAAAATGAATCACCTCACATTTATCAGGGTTAAACTCCATTTGCCATTTTTCAGCCCAGCTTTGCATCCTATCTATGTCTCTTTGCAGCCTACAACAGCCCTCCACCTCATCCACTACTCCACCAATTTTGGTGTCATCAGCAAATTTACTGATCCACCCTTCAGCCCCCTCCTCTAGGTCATTAATAAAAATCACAAATAGCAGAGGACCAAGCACTGATCCCTGTGGCACTCCGCTAGCAACCAGTCCGAAAATTTTCCATCCACCACCACCCTCTGTCTTCGATCAGATAGCCAGTTACCTATCCAATCGGCCAACTTTCCCTCCATCCCACACCTCCTTACTTTCATCATGGGGGACCTTATCAAATGCCTTACTAAAATCCATGTATATGACATCAACTGCCCTACCTTCATCAACACACATAATTACCTCCTCAAAAAATTCTATCAAATTTGTAAGGCACGACTTGCCCTTCACGAATCCGTGCTGACTATCCCGGATTAATCCGCATGGAACATAGAACATAGAAAGCCACAGCACAAACAGGCCCTTCGGCCCACAAGTTGCGCTGATCATATCCCTACCTCTAGGCCTATCTATAGCCCTCAATCCCATGTACTCATCCAGAAGTCTCTTAAAAGACCCCAACGAGTTTGCCTCCACCACCACCGACGTCAGCCGATTCCACTCACCCACCACCCTCTGAGTGAAAAACTTACCCCTGACATCTCCTCTGTACCTACCCCCCAGCACCTTAAACCTGTGTCCTCTCGTAGCAACCATTTCAGCCCTTGGAAGTAGCCTCTGAGAGTCTACCCTATCCAGACCTCTCAACATCTTGTAAACCTCTATCTGGTCACCTCTCATCCTTCGTCTCTCCAGGGAGAAGAGACCAAGCTCCCTCAACCTATCCTCATAAGGCATGCCCCCCAATCCAGGCAACATCCTTGTAAATCTCCTCTGCACCCTTTCAATGGCTTCAACATCTTTCCTGTAATGAGGTGACCAGAACTGCGCGCAGTACTCCAAGTGGGGTCTAACCAGGGTCCTATAAAGCTGCAGCATTATCTCCCGACTCCTAAACTCAATCCCTCGATTAATGAAGGCTAGTACTCCGTACGCCTTCTTGACCGCATCCTCCACCTGCGAGGCCGATTTAAGAGTCCTATGGACCCGGACCCCAAGGTCCTTCTGATCCTCTACACTGCTAAGAATGGTACCCTTCATATTATACTGCTGCTTCATCCCATTGGATCTGCCAAATGGATCACTACACACTTATCCGGGTTGAAGTCCATCTGCCACTTCTCCGCCCAGTCTTGCATTCTATCTATGTCTCGCTGCAACTTCTGACATCCCTCCAAACTATCCACAACACCACCTACCTTGGTGTCGTCAGCAAACTTACCAACCCATCCCTCCACTTCCTCATCCAGGTCATCTTTCTAAATGGTCATAAATCCCATCCCTAAGGACCTTTTCCATCAACTTACCAACCACCAAAGTAAGACTAACCGGCCTATAATTACCAGGGTCATTTCTATTCCCTTTCTTAAACAGAGGAACAACATTCGCCACTCTCCAGTCCTCTGGCACCATGGACAGCGAGGACCCAAAGATCAAAGCCAAAGGCTCTGCAATGTCATCCCTTGCCTCCCAAAGAATCCTAGGATATATTTCATCAGGCCCAGGGGACTTATCGACCTGCAGTTTATTCAAAACTGCCAGTACATCCTCCCTCTGAACATCTACTTCCTCCAGTCTATTAGCCTGTAACACCTTCTCTTCCTCAAAAACATAGCCCCGCTCCTTGGTGAATACTGAAGAAAAGTATTCATTCATCGCCTCTCCTATCTCTACTGACTCCATACACAAGTTCCCACTACTGTCCTTGACCGGCCCTAACCTCACCCTGGTCATTCTTTTATTCCTCACATAAGAGTAAAAAGCCTTGGGGTTTTCCTTGATCCGACCCACCAAGGATTTCTCATGCCCCCTCCTAGTTCTCCTAAGCCCCTTTTTCAGCTCATTCCTTGCTAACTTGTAACCCTCAATCGAGCCATCTGAACCTTGTTTCCTCATCCCTACATAAGCTTCCCTCTTCCTTTTCCCAAGCCATTCCACCTCTTTCGTGAACCATGGTTCCCTCACTTGGCCATTTCCTCCCTGCCTGACAGGGACATACCTATCAAGGACACACAGTATTTGTTCCTTGAAAAAGTTCCACTTTTCATTAGTGCCTTTCCCTGACAGTTTCTGTTCCCATCTTATGCCCCTTAATTCCTGCCTAATCACAACCTCTCCCCCAATTATAAACCTTGCCCTGCCGTACGGCCCTATCCCTCTCCATTGCAATAACAAAAGACACCGAATTGTGGTCACTATCTCCAAAGTGCTCTCCCACAACCAAATCCAACACTTGGCCCGGTTCATTTCCCAGTGCCAAATCCAATGTGGCCCCACCTCTTGTCGGCCTATCCACATATTGTGTCAGGAAACCCTCCTGCACACACTGCACAAAAACTGCCCCATCCGAACTATTCGACCTACAAAGGTTCCAATCAATATTTGGAAAGTTAAAGTCCACACCTATCCATAATCTTCTTAGCAATTTCTTGCTCCACATCTCTATTACTATTTGGGGGCCTATAGTAAACTCCTAACAACGTGACCGCTCCTTTCCTATTTCTAACTTCAGCCCATATTACCTCAATATGCAGGTCCCCCTCGAAGTGCCTTTCCGCAGCCGTTAAACTATCCTTGATTAACAATGCTACTCCTCCACCTCTTTTACCAGCTTCCCTACACTTACTGAAAAACCTATACCCCGGAACGTCCAACAACCATTCCTGTCCTTGTTCTACCCATGTCTCCGTAATGGCCACAACATCGTAGTCCCAAGTACCAATCCACGCCCCAACTTCATCTACCTTGTTCCGGATGCTCCTTGCATTGAAGTAGACACACTTCAACCCACCTTCCTGTCTACTGGTACTCACCCTTGACCTTGATACCTTCCCCAATACCTCACTACCCTCAACACTGACTTCCGGACTACAACTCCTTTTCCCACCCCCCTGACAAATTAGTTTTAACCCCCCCCCGAAGAGCCGTAGCAAATTTCCCTCCCAGGATATTGGTGCCCCTCTGGTTCAGGTGCACCCCGTCCTGTTTATACAGGTCCCACCTTCCCCAGAATGTGTTCCAATTATCCATGTAGCTAAAACCCTCCCTCCTACACCATCCCTGCAACCACATGTTTAACTGCACTCTCTCCCTGTTCCTCAATTCGCTATCACGTGGCACCGGCAACGTACCAGAGATGACCACATGTTTTGTCTTGGCTCTCAGCTTCCAGCCCAGCTCCCTAAATTCCTGTTTTAAATCCCCATCCTTTCTCTTACCTTAACATTTATCACATTGTTAAAAGGATATTTGGATTTGCAAGGACTTGACATAATTTTCTGTAGTGCATTTATTTAGTATCGACATTACAAATGTGCCTTGCTGCATCTGAATGGGGAACCACACAGCAACTGTAAGTTTGCAAAGGAAAAGGAAGAATGAAGCATCTCCGACCACTACCTCTTGCTTTAGTCACTGATCTGCTGTGACATTTGCACACGTAACCTTGCTATGATTTTATCAGCCATTTTTGGCCAATATTTCTAAAAGGTTAAATTCAGCATTTTGCCCTAACAATAATCCTGCAAACTGAATCCAGGTTAGTCACCAGGGTATTTTGGAATGTAAATTTGTAAGGAAAAGACAGATTATTGCATTTAACCTTGAGCTCTTGATGCTGTTGTGATAGTTCACTTTATTTCATTTCTTCATTCTATTTGCCTGACAGGAGACGAGGAGGTACAAGAGGGGAAGAATTTCAATCCTGATGCTGACTTTGATTGTGTGATGGTCGAATCCTGATGTCTTAAAATGCTGGGGTAGATTTTCAGCTTGTTACCTGAAACCAATGGAAAGGAAAGTTGGCTGGTTTTGGTAACAAGAAGGCACTGTACAATGACAGTTTAACACAAAGACAGCACATTGAAAATTTACCCTTCACTATGTCTGCCTGCTTGTATGTTTCTCTCTCCCTCTCTCCCACATGTCATTACGTTTTCTCTTGTACAGAGAGCAGTCTGTGTCTTGACAGTAGTGAGATGCTGTTCATTGTACATTGCAAGTTGAGATAAACTAACTTGACTAGCAATGAAAAGTCCACATTTAAAGGCTTATGTGTTGCATCTTAAGTATTCATAAGCCAAGGAGAATTGTCCTAATAATGAAAGAATGTACACTGTGCATTTATGTACTTATGTAAAATCAATGGTAATCTTGAAGCAGTGTCGATTTTGTTGGAATGCTTTTGATCTACCTTCCATAAATAAAAAAGAGAATATATATATGTGCAGCTTGTAGAATTCAATTTCAATCTTGAGGGTCATATTATCATTAGGCCTAGTAAGAAATCTCATAACACCAGGTTAAAGTCCGACAGGTTTATTTGGAATCATGGGCTTTGGAGCGCTGCTCCTTACTTACCTGAGGAGGGAGCAGCGCTCTGAAAACTCATGATTCCAAATAAACCTGTTGGACTTTAACCTGGTGTTGAGACTTCTTATTGTGCCCACCCCAAGCCAATGCCGGCATCTCCATCATTAGGCCTGTTAGGTATTGATGCGCGTTATCACACACGAGGCTTGAGATGCTCAGGAAATAAAGGCTTTTATTTGCTGTTACAACGAAGCTACTAATTATATACACGATCCCAGACTGAGGGGTCCCAGACAGAGCAGTGACCTTTATACCTCTCCCAGGAGGCGGAGCCCGACTGGGATGTACCACAATAACTATAATACAAGGTGTAACAGCCCAACCCTAACCCCAACAGCAACAAGTAGAACAACCCATCCCTAACCCCAACAGCAACATATATAAATACTTGTAGTACTGGCCAGACCCTGGCTCAGTACTATCTAGTGGGAACCAACGATGGTTCACCACAGGTATACAAGATAAATATGGTATACGTGACACACCAGATCATATGGTATGGGAGTGACTGCAGATGATGCATCCAAGAGAATACCTCATGCAAAAACCCATAAGGTATTTGGGATGTTTATTGTAGAAAAATGACAAAGTCAGACAGATAGGGAAAGGACAAAATGTGTCAGCACAAAACACATGGAGCAGTCTGCAAGACAGGACAGGGTATCTGAGAGTTGTAATGGGAAACATCTTTGAATTGGACAATCTAGGACACTATTTGAAATGAATAAAAGCATCAGGATGCAGAGTTCAAGGGATACTTATATTGCCTCCATATATCCATGCTTGGAAAAATGATGTTATTAATTGAGAAGACATACAGTTGAAGCACCTTAATGCTCTATATCCGACCACTCCACCCCATCTTCTCCTCTTCTTCTATATTCGTAACCTTCTCTTCTTCTGATGAACGGTGTCCTTCCAGAGCCTTACCCTCTTCAAGGTCCACACCACCCTGTAGGGCCAAGTAATGGAGATTGCAGCTGTGTGCACTGTGTGCAAGGATTTTGCAGGAATCAATTGCAAAACAACACTTGACCACTCCAGGCACAAGATCACCTTCTTCAGAAGGCTGATGGCCTTGGTTTTGGTGGTCTTTGTGAGCTGATGGTTTTTGTTGTATCCTCAGTATCCATCCTTTTAAGGCGCAACACAACACCAGGTTAAAATCCAATAGGTTTATTTGGAATCAAACTGTTAGGTATAGGTTGGACTTTAACCTGGTGTTGAGAGACTTCTTACTATGCCCACCCCACTCTTACGCTGGCATCTCCACATCATCTTTTTAAGGGAAATCTCTTGAGTCCTGGCATCCATCCATGGATTTGGGAGTGAAGTGAAAATCTGAGGTAGCTTGAATTGCTGGAGGATGAAGGATTCATGGCAGTTGACAGGAAAGGGAGCTCACACATGGAGAAAGCACTCGTGGTTATATACGAACTCAACACTGAAGGAGTGGAAGATCTTGTTAATGAATTGGACTGGCCTGTCACTGGGTGCAGTAATAGCCAATGGGTGCAATTGATACTGTCCTGCATCTGGGGGAATTCGGTGATTGTAAAAATAAATTTGGCATCTGTCAGTGAAGCCCTGGGTGGGATTTTCCGGCTGTGCTCGCCCTCAAAAACTGGAAAATCCTGCCCGAGGTCAATGGAGCTTTACATGGTGCACCCTCCCACCTGCCATGATTCCCATAGTGGGCGGGATGGAAAAATGCCCCTCCATTCTGTCTCAAAACAAATCATAGAATCCCTACAGTGCAGAAGGAGGCCATTTGGCCCATTAAGTCTGCACCGACCACAATCCCACCCAGGCCCTATTCCCATAACCCCACATACTTACCCTGCTAGTCCCCTGATACTAGGGTCAATTTAGCGTTGCCAATCAACCTAACCCGCACATCTTTGGACTGTGGGGGGAAACCTGAGCACCTGGAGGAAACCCACGCAGACACGGGGAAAATATACAAACTCCACATGGACAGTGACCTGAGGCCAGAATTGAACCCACATCACTGGCACTATGAGGCAGCAGTGCTAACCACTGTGCCACCTTGTTGTCCCCAAGTGCACTGTCCACCTCTGACAAAGAGTGTATCAGTGACGTGTGAGATGTGACAGTGTGCAATCTTTTGAGAGATGCCATCAAGGACCACAGCTATAGCTTGGAAGGAACCAAACATGAGGATGTTGAAGGCTACAGTGACTTTGATGACTATTGAAGGTGAATGACAACTAGTGCTGAGAGATGTGAGGTCTTCAGCAGCTAAGGCACAGATGCCTGGACGATTGCAGTCTCTGTGGCACCGGATCTTGGATGTCTGCAGGAAGCTTCAACTTCTCTGTTGAAGGGTATGCAGGTACCCGTTGACTCCCTTCCCCTTATCCCTTCCCCTGCCCTCCTGATGCCCAGCACCCCCAGCTTCCTGCAGTGGATGTTGCTCCTCATTGCCACTGGAGCCAAAATCTGAGATTATGCCCCAATTATCAATCACAGTTTTCCTTATAATCAAATGTCCTCCCAATTGCCCTTGGCTGCCTTGTCTCCTTCTTGTATACCCCAGGAGGGTGGCGGTCAAGTGCTTACTGCCCACTCTACCACAACCTATTTTGTTCCAATGTCACCTGTCTCTGAATGAGCTAGTCCCCTCTATGTTGTTCGTCCTTTTACTGTGCCAGATAATAAAGCTAAAGGCAAAGTCGCCATAGTCCCAGATGACCATAGGCTGCTTTCCCCTTTGAGGGGGAAAGCTGACTGGTGCTTTTTAACCTGATGATCAACATACCTCAGGCGAGGGGCAAGGATGAAAAGGCGGGCCTTCATGAATAAACTCAGCCAGTACAGGAATTGAATCCATACTGTTGGCATCAGTCTGCATCACGAACCAGCTGTCTAGCCAACAAAGCCAGAACTGTGCCTGACAACACAGTGGGGCAGTGTGACTGCCTCTCCATTGTGTGTCTCCCTCCAGTCCCTGGTCTGTCACAGATAGTGTGTTGCCTTGTGCCGTGGTGAAAGTATCAAAGCATCCCCTGTTAATGACCTCTTCAACTAGCTTAACTAACCTTAATTAAGCCTTAACTCTGCTGAGACGGACATATTCCACACAGAGGGTGGTGGGGGCCTGGAATGCGCTGCCAAGCAAGGTGGTGGAGGCGGACACACTGGGAACGTTTAAGACTTATCTAGACAGTCATATGAACGGAGTGGGAATGGAGGGATACAAAAGAATGGTCTAGTTTGGACCAGGGAGCGGCGCGGGCTTGGAGGGCCGAAGGGCCTGTTCCTGTGCTGTATTGTTCTTTGTTCTTTGTTGAAAATGGTCAGTTGTGTTCCTGAGGCTGAGGAACTGACATGCCAACCAGCACTGGTATTTTCAACCCTTGCCCACCTCGTTCACACTCCTGGCTAGACCCACAAATTCAGCCCCTTTGTTTGCTTTCTTCAATAATACTACTTCACGAACCATCTTTCAATCTTCATGAATCAAGTGGCACGATGGCACAGTGGTTAGTACTGCTGCCTCACAGCGCCAGCGACCCAGGTTCGATTCCTGGCTTGAGTCACTGTCTGTGTGGAGTTTGCACGTTCTCCCCATGTTTGCGTGGGTTTCCTCTGGTGCTCCAGCTTCCTCCCACAATCTGAAAGACGTGCTGGTCAGGTGCATTGACCCAAACAGGTGCCAGAGTGTGGCGACTAGGGGAATTTCACAGTAACTTCATTGCAGTGTTAATGTAAGCCTTACTTGTGTCTAATGAGTAAACTTTAAACATGAACAATCAATTGGCTATATGAACCAATTGCTCAAGTACAACCTTCTTCATTTCACCAGCAATCTGGGTTAAATGATATTGTGTTCTGCGGCACTGTCAATCTTCAGTGCATTAAATTTAACACTTGAATGGTTACTTCCATGGAAGTAATTTTTTGACACTCATTTAGTAATAGCTGATCTCCACAAGTGAAAATAAATGCAAAATATCTTCACCCCATTGGTCACATCCTTAGTTTCATACAATGACTAAAATGGAGTAAAATCAGGTGGGGTACAAAATGATCGATAACCCAATCCCACCAGTTTCCCATTGGGAATGTTAGGTTAAAATTACCTCCAATGATCTATTTAAAATAGAATTTGGATTCTGTGAATTAGTGTACTTTTGGTATGGGTTCCTGACAGCGGAGTCGCCGTTTCTCAACCCTGACTCCCCCTTTGCTCGTGTGAATTGAAATGATTAGCAGAATCCATTATTATGTTACACCTTGATATGGAATCCAATTATTTCACTCATTTGCCTCAAGTTCATTCATATCAAGAAACACTTCATTTAGAATAATTATAATTCTATCCTCATATGCAATTAACAATCAATTTATGTCAAGTATTGACAGTCCTTCTCGCCTATCTAGAAAACATAAATTAAGAAAGCTTGGCCAGCTTAATTCCTTGCTTCACAGATCAGGTATATCCTGGACGGGATACACTTTGCAGTGGTTCATTTCACTGTGTGGTACTTGCAGCAGTATTCCTCATGGGGTCAGCAGTGCTGCAGATAAATTTAAAAAAAGTGTTCTAGAAATTTCTAGATAACTGGATTTGAAGTGTTGAAGAATGCTTGAATGTGAAAACTGCTTATCCCTGAGCCGTGGTGTTCTCAGGTTAACACCAATAGATTCTGCCCATTCGTGGATGATAGATATCTAATATTCAGATTGATTTCAGTTTGTTGAAATCAATGATATTTTCTATCTGAAACAATTTACATCAAATGTATTTGTAAGTTTGCAGATTTCTACTTCATGTAGATTTTCTAATTTTAGTTACGAATTACTTTCTACGATTGTTCTATTACCCCAAATGCTACGGAGCTCAGAAATACTCCTTTCACAGCTCGCTAAAACATATAGTTCATTAATATTTCTTGAGGGAGAAGTTCATTAAGAAATTCAATATCCCTGCAAGTTTTAATTAAACGTGCACTCAATTGTTCTTATTTTCAGCTCAATATTTGAAAGAGGGTGATGAGACAGCATTATATAATGAGGGATTACCTGAAGCATCAAATTTGTTTTTATAGAAAAGTTTATTTATTAGACACAAGTAGGGCTTACATTAACACTGCAATGAAGTTACGGTGAAATTCCCCTAGCCGTCACACTCCGGTGCCTGTTCGGGTCACTACACCTAACCAGCACATCTTTCAGATTGTGGGTGGAAACCGGAGCGCCTGGAGGAAACCTATGCAGACACAGGGAGAATGTGCAAACTCCACACAGGCAGTAACTGAAGCTGGGAATCGAACCTAGGTCCCTGGTGTTGTGAGGCAGCAGTGCTAACCACTATGCCACCCCACTATAAAACTCTATATCATAAGAAACACTCCATCATAAGAACACTATATCATAAAAAAACTTTTTTGCTGTAAAAGATTGTCAACCAAGTGTTTAATTCGCTGTAGAATGCATGTCGGCAGTCATAAACCAATTAATGATGTTTTCCCTCTGCAGCAGAAAGAGAAATGTTAATCACTTCACCGTAGACTAGCTTTTGCTCTCTGCACTCTGCAACAATTAGACATTTGAATGAACATGATTACTGGAAATTTAAATTTAAAATGTCAAACCTGTGTTTTTAAATGCATATTTAGTTCAAATGTAACATTGATAAACCCTATTTATTCAGTGTTCTTTTAAAACAACTTCACAATTTATTTTTTCAGATGACACATTTCTCTCATGAAATCAGGCATTTCACTGCTAAAAAATAATAAGTTATGGTGAGCAGGAATTTGAAGAGTGGTTTTGACAGTGGTAGTGCTCGTTTCTCTACAGAATCTACAGAGATTCTAGCAGCATTAAGAATGGCTCCAGTACCTTTTCTTGGCCGAACGCCCTCCCATTTCTAGACACTGTGTAGTCCAGAGGAGCTCAGCTTTTCAGGCTTTCTTATGCATTCCCAGAAGAGAATACAGCATCGCATGGCACTTTATTTATATCTTGATATGGAACACAATGGCAGAAAGGCATCAGTGTCATGTCATCTTGTGTTAACGTGAAACAAGAAACAAAGTGAATGATGATCTGGGAGGAATATGGGGTTCAAGTACTGATGTGCATAATGCATGAATTTATCTGCTGCCTGCATTGTAACTTGCATCAAGTTCCACACACCCCTCATGCCTGTGTTTGTTTACTTGTATTTGCTCCCAGTCCGGAAATGCCTCAAATTTTAATAATTTCTTTTGTCTTGAAATCCCTCTATGACTTTTCCCCTCCCTATCTCCATAACATCGTCCAGCCCTTCAACCCTCTGAAATATCAGCACTCCTCTAATTCTGCTTCTCTTGCACGTTCCCAATTTTAATCACTTCATCATCGGTGGCCGTAACCTCAGTCACCTTGGCCCCAAACTCTGGATTGCCCTTCCTAAACTTCTCCATCTTTCCTCCTTTAAAATTTTGTTTGAATCTTCCCTCACCCACTCTTGTCCCAATTGAGGCCCCAATGACCACTTATGGTTTTTGCCACCCAGCCTCAATTTACAGACTGGCAGGAGGCACTCAGGGGCAAGGGAAGCCCAGAAAGCAGTCCTGCTCAGACAGAAAGTGGGGAAAGGGGACGAGGGAGGTGGGGGGGGAAGCATGGGTGAACACCTCCAGTAGCATCTTCCTTTCAAAATTGGCTCCCCCATCCCACCCCACAAGGCCTAGCCCCTGTAGGGGCTCCCTCTCCCCATTCCTCCCAGCCTATTCACCAACACCCCACTGCACCTATCCTAGGGTTTGTGGTCCCAGTCCTGTTCATTGGGGTTTCTGGCACTGCCAGGGATAGAGAGCAACCAGTCAACCAGGTTATCTGACAGCCCTCTGAGGCAGCACTTCTCAAGTGAGGGGCTGACGTCCTATCTCCAGACAATTAATGCTTGTTAGAGGATTAAATGGCTGTGGGGCAGCCAGTACTAGTATAGATGTATTTGCTGCCAATGATTTAGATGCCATCCTGACAAGGTTTATGTTGGAGAAGGAGCAATGCAGTGCAAGAAGAATGAACTGAGGGAAATCCAGCTTTATTGGATTAAGAGTGGATCTGGCCCAGATAAATTGGAATCAAAGAATAGCAGGCAAAACTATAACTGAACAATTGGCCATGTTTAAGAAAGAGATAGTTCAAGTATAGTTGAGGTACATACCCAAAAAGAGGAAAAGGCAAATAAATCTAGAGCTCCCTAGATGATATAGAATGCAATGAAGAAAAACAAGTATGCTTATGACAGATGTTAGTTTGATAATACAATGGAAAAACAAGCAAATATAGTGTTAAGATCAATAATAGTATATGGTGGAGAAATAAGCAACTTGTCTTTTACCTTTACCAAGTTTATTCTTCATACAACTCAGTACAGTTACACATCACAACTGTTCCAATTGTGTCCATTTATACTCTTTTGGAGATTGACTCAATGATCATCAGCTGTCTTTAACAATGCAATTGGCTTATCAATGTAATTTCCAAAGCATGCAATTGCTGTCACATTGACATAGCAAAGGTTCAGAGTGGAATTGATAAGAGAAATAAGAGAAGCAAAGGAGAGTATGGGAAGTATCTAACATAAAAGAGAAATCTTCTTGAAGCATATGCACAGTAAAAGGATGGTAAGAGGAAGAGTGGGACAGATGAGGAACCAAACAGGTGATTTATGCGTGGAGGCAGTGTAACACTTTGTCATGTGTATCTTTTTCCAGTTCAGTTGTATCTACTAAACCAGCTATTGTTTAGACATACCAACATTTCAGCAATCATTCCTCAGCTAGACCAACCAACACACAACAGTTGGTAATCATTGTCAATGCTCATACTTGATTATAATTATCATCAATTTTAAGTAAATAAACAGTTACTCTAAATCTTTGTGCTGAGTTGTCTGTTCCACATTGGCCTTGAACTCTAGGTATTGTTAGACTGAGGTAAAAGTAGTCACGGGTCTTACAGTTTCCATGTTGGAACTTCTATGTATGTATTCCCAAGTGAGTATAATTGTCCCTTTCTTTTCAGACTAGAGGTCCATGTCCAAATACAGTAAGGCCTGGACAATATCCAAGCTAGGGCTGACAAGTGACAAGTAACATTCATGCCACATAAATGCCATGGATTGATCATCTCCAACAAAAGTGAACAAAACATTGCCTCATGTCATTCAATGGCATTACCAATACTGAATCCCCCACGATCAACATCCTGGGGGTTATCATTGGGCAGAAACTGAACGGTACTAGGCAGATAAGTACTGTGGCTATCAGTGCAGGTCTGAGGCTGGGAATCATGCGGTGTCTTACTCATCTTCTGACTCCCCAAAGTCTGTCCACTATCCACAAGGCATAGGTCAGGAGTATGATGAAATGCTCTCTACTTGCTTGGATGAATACAGCTCCAAAAACACTCAAGAAACTTGACACCATCCAGGGCAAAGTGATTGCCACCCCTTCCACAAACATTCTCTCCCTTCACCATCAACGATCAGTGGCTGCAGTGTGCACCATCTACAAACTGCACTGCAGGAACAAACCAAGCTCCTGAGGCAGACCTTCCAAATCCAGGACCATTATATCTGGAAAGATAAGGGCAGCAGACACAAGGGAACATCATCATCTGGAAGTTCCCCTCTGTGGTGAACCATTGTTGGTTCCCACCAGGTAGTGCTGAGCCATGGTCTGGCCAGTACTATGAGTCTGTATATATGTTACTGTTGGGGTTAGGGTTGGGCTGTTCTACCTGTTAATATAGTTGTTATGGTACACCCCAGTCGGCTTCGCCTCCTGGGAGAGGTATAAAGGTCACTGCTCTGCCTGGTGACCCTTTAGTCTGGGATCGTATACTGTATATGGTAGCTCTGTTATTGTTGGCAATAAAAGCCTTTATTTCCCGAGTACATCCAGCCTCTCGTGTGTTATATCGCGCATCACCCTCCAAATCACTCATCATTTTGACTTGGAAATATATCATTGTTCCTTCACTATCTCTGCATCAAAATTCAAGAACTACCTCACTAAGAGCACTGTGGGTGTACCTGCACCTCAGGGTCTGCAACAGTTCAAGAAGACAGGTCACAGACACCTTCTCAAGAGCAATAAGGGATGGGCAATAAATGCTGGCTTGGCCGACGACATTTACATCCCATAAATGAATAAAAAATGTGCGACCAAGAGAATAAGGAAACAAATAAATAGATCCTTGTGAAATAAATGACTGCAGAAACATTGCCAGGGATTAATGTTCATCTTGTTGTTTGTCCTTAATGGTTATCAGTGTCTTTCTTTCTGCTATTCATCATCCACATGTTTATTGGTGTCCACGCGTTGATGACTCTCTGTAAGATGTACTTCCCAATATCTTGGGGGGATTTTGTGGCCTCTCCACTGTGTGTTTCTCATGGCGGGAAGTGGTGCACTGCTCTCAGGAGGTGGGATCTTCTGGTCCCACCACTATCAAAGGAATTTCCCACTTAGTGCATGCCACGCCACCAGGAAACCAGTGTGTCGTCGACGAGACCAGAACATCCCATTGGCATGAACAGCTGGAAAATTCCACAAATCTAAATCTAATATTTTGTATTTTACACCAAGTCCTCCTCTGCCTATATAACTCAAGCAATCTATCCAATGGCCAAAATCTAAGCTCTGTATTTCTTTAAATATATCAATCATATTGACTCAAAATTTATGCTAGTCCAAAGAAATGATTGTGAGAAGTAACAAATCTAATGCTTGTCTGTGTAGGATGTCACTTGTAAGCAGACCCCATGCATAACTGTTCACATCATGGCTCCTGCCGGGACACAGGGCATTGACCTACACTGATTCTGTCTATGGTCCAATACCTGTTGAACATTGAAAGAGCGGAACCCTTTGTGGTTCTGGTACATGTGAATCCAGAGATGTGTCACCCACAAAGTGACATGCTAACAGTCAATAGTACCTTGCATATTGGGAAGCCCACGATCCCAGTAAGACCATTTCACTTACTTCATCCTGGAAGGAACACAATGTGAAGAATTTGGAATTCACTTCACTTATAAAGCTCTTCAGAGTGTCATCCTTATCCTGATCTGAGGCTGCAGATCTGTCTGTAATTGCGGCCAGATTTCAGTGAGTATCTCCTTAGTGAAACAGGTACAGTGCATGCAAAGGGTAGAATTAATCCCTCCCCCCACCCTCGGAACAGGCTGGGAGGTGATTGGGAGGGGCTGTAAGTGGGAAGGCACTGGGTGGAGAGCCCATAGACCCAGCCCACACTCCCGTCTTTCAGGCCCCCTGAACATACTGCAGCCCCAGCTGTGCCCCGTTCTCCTGCTGATGCTGCTGGGATTGAAGAGATCTGATTGGTTGGCAGCTCTTCACCTTCAAACCTCAGAGAGCCCTGACGATAGATATTTAATCCTGTAGAAACTCCTGGAAATGGCCATGATGGGCTGACCACTAGCTTTCCTTCTGGTGGACAGAGCCACCATTATATATTGTTGTAGACATTCCTGAGGTAGGAGAACAGCTCACTGAAGACCCAAGGTGAAGATGACCTCCTACTGAAAGCCCTACTATCCTATTCCTTCTTGACCCACTTTAAACATCTTTTCCTTCAATGTGTCCCCTTGTCTCATTCTCATTGTTATGTTTCAAGAAACTACAGCAGCCCTGATTGGGGGCAAGTGTTGTGAGCAGAATTATTGAAGGGAGAATGAGAGCCATCACCACATACCACATCTTTAAGTAGCAGCGCTAACCATCAGACAGTTCTATTGACTCAGCAACAAGTAGCAAAAATCAATCAGTAGGTAACTTGAAATAGGTTGATGATCCCATTCAATAACATTAGTGCTTCCTTCAACTGAATGCATGTTCAGCTGCTTGAGGTTAAGAGATGATGTGAACTGGAATGTTGAGATTAAAATGGCACTGTTGGCATAACATCAGTGATATGCACCAACTGAGGTCATTCCCGAGCTGGAATGTCAAAATCTACACCATATTGAGACAGTAAAAACTGAGTTGCGCTGGGTGTAGCCAGAATGCTTGACGCCCACTTACCAAAGCAAATGTTCTTACGTTTGGGATTCTCTCTCACTTTGGTCAAGGGAAACATTATTTTTCACTCTGAAGCTTCACTTAAGACTTTTGACATTGACCATGAGTCCTGGGAAAAGGCAACCATGTGTGACCGCCTTTGAAAGTAAGCACATGTCAGAGGCAGAGAAAATTGCTAGGAGTGAAAGTGTCAAGCCAGCGACTCATCCAAAATTCAATCACTTGAGGCATCTTGTCCTATATTCAGCAGGTGCACATCAGTTTTAACAGTCACTTAGGGACCCACTGGAACCCAATCAAACATTCCAGCCAATGAACATGGCCCTCTCCGCCACAAAGGATGAATGAGATTGAGAGCTTCAGCAGAAGAGCCGCATAAAGCCTTGAAACGCAGAATCATTGGCATTTCTGACTGTTTTCTGGTGTGTCTGTGGTCCAGCTGTTGAATTTGTGGTGGATGAATAGGTCAATGTCTGAGTAAACTAAAGCCCCACATTTCCATCTGTATTCACACTCCATTAACTCTACCAATAATTCAAAAATACTTTTGAAGAGAGGTTAAATATTTGGCTAAATGACTGTGGAGATATGAAGAACATGGCCATTTATGAATTATTTTGCAAGATCTCTATAAGTAGCATTCCATGTTTGATGCATGCAGGGTTTCTGATGCTCTCAAAATGTTAATTATGTGGGATCTATAATGACCTTCATATATATAATATATATATTTTTTAATTCATTCGTGGGACATGGGCATCGCTGGCTGGCCAGCATTTATTGCCCATCCCTAGATGCCCTTGAGAAGGTGGTGGTGAACCTTCATGAATCACTGCAGTCCATGTTCTGTGGGTTGACCCACAATGCTGTTAGGGAGGGAATTCCAGGATTTTGACCTAGCGACTGCGAAGGAACGGCGATATATTTCCAAGTCAGGATGGTGAGTGGCTTGGAGGGGAACTTGCAGTTGGGGATGTTCCTATTTATCTGCTGTCCTTGTCCTTCTAGATGGAAGTGGTCATGGGTTTGGAAGGTGCTGTCTAAGGATCTTTGGTGAATTTCTGCAGTGCATCTTGTAGATAGTATACACTACTGCTACTGAGCATCGATGGTGGAAGGATTAAATGTTTGTAGATGTGGTGCTTTGTCCTGTGTGGTGACAAGCTTCTTGAGTGTTGTTGGAGCTGCACACATCCAGGTATGTGGGGAGTATTTCATCACACTCCTAACTTGAGCCTTGTGGATGGTGGATAGGCTTTGGGGAGTCAGGTGAGTTATTCGCTGCAGTATTCCTAGCCTCTGACCTGCTCTTGAAGCCTCTGTGTTTATGTGGTGAGTCCAGTTGAATTTCTGGTCAATGGTAACCCCAAGGATGTTGACAGTGGGGATTCAATGATGATTACACCATTGAATGTAACAAAGGGTGGTGGTTAGAGTGTCTCTTATTGGCAATGGTCATTGCCTGGCATTTGTGTGGCATGAATGTTACTTGCCACTTGTTTGCTTGAGATATGACTTGCTGAGCTATGTCTACGGATTGAAAATTAAATAATTTTGAACTATTCAATAACAGTTATCTCTTCCAAATATTCATGTTTTATTTCCAACAATGGGATTATTTTGAAGGCATCTACAATGGGAATTTGTTCCTGGTGATTGCATAGAGCACAAAAAGACTTGCAGATTGCGTCTTGGAAGAGTTGCAGATTGTGCCTTGGAGTTCCATATTCATTACTTCCTGACTTATTGTAGTTTTTACTTTCATCTTCATTTAGTATGGAAAAGCACAATAAATTTCTCAGACCCAAATGCATGGAAGAACATCTTTGGTCCAGTAAGTGATAATTAATGCTGCATTTAAACACTCTACTGGTTTTCTGTGGGGATGCTTTAGATTGATACAGATATTGAAGCTGTGGCAACCTATGGTTTTGTTGTAAATATAGAGGTTGAGGTTGAGCCCTATAATTCTCGCAATGTTGCTTCAATGAAAAGATTTTAGAGGATCACAGCTCCAAGATGTTTCACATTGTGAACTCTATGGTGTAGTCAATGACAGCCAGTGTCTACATTACAAAGGGCTGCATTAAATACAGGAAAAAGAAACTGCTATTCTGGACCCTATTTTACCATTTTGATTCTAAGTGCTGGGCGGACTTGAAACTGGAAGTGTTTCAGATCCGACTTTTAGACCCGTTCTCAGGCGCCTCCATACGCACTCTGCCTGCAAAAAAATCAGTGATTCCGAATAGCGCTGCACAATCCTGTGGTTGGGGCTTAACGTGCCCAAAACCCTGCAGCTCTGATCGGCGCCTCCAACTGCACATGCGCAGACAAAAAATGATAGAATGCAGCTTCCCTGCCACATCCCTCCCAGGCCGGATAATGCTCCCCCTGGCCCCCACAGACATTGCCCCACTTCCCCAACATCACTGACCCCCTTTTTCCCCATCACCTCCGCCATCTAGACCAATCGCAGGCCCCTCCCCTTTCCCCCCCCACTGATCTCAGGCAGAGTGGCAGCGGACCCTCCTTCCCCCACTGATCACAGGCAGAGTGGTAGTGGACCGCTCCCCCTTCCTCTTCCCACCGATCTCAGGCAGAGTGACAGCCAACCCCCCTTCCCCCCACTGATCAGAGGCAGAGTGGCAATGGGCTACACTTCCACACCTCCCCTCCAAAAGCTGTTAAAGAAGTTGACCACTCAAAACATAAACTGCAATTCAAATACAGATTGAAATGCTGTTGCAATTTGAAAAATTGGCTCAGTTAAATTCCTTTTGTTAATTTGTTGATAAGTCATGACTTCTATCATTGTTTTGGGGATCTCAATCTGCAAATCACTTTGTTTTTCTGTGAAAACATAAAGGCCTTATTAAGGTGTAACTGCAAATAGTTAGAATGCGAGTGGTGAGTGAAGCAACATTGTTTGGTTTTAGGTATATGTAGTATCAGATCCTTTGTGTGGTCATGAAAAAGTCAAGTGTACAAAAATGTGGTTATGGTTTGGTGGATTTGAAAATTTCTGATATGGAATTTGAGTATTGAATAAGGGGAAGAATCTTGAAACATATCCTGTTAAATAAATGGTTTTTTAAATGCTTCTTTTGATGTAGGGGTGTACTTAACGGGGGCGGGGGGGGGGGGGGGGGGTGGGTGTATCCTTTGCTCCCCAACTTCCTCTGCCTATCAGCCTTGCTAGTGGAAAATTCTGTTGGCACGATGCTAACTTTAAATCTGTCTGCCCTGTAGTGATAATCCTCTGGGCATGGCCTCGGCCTTAATGAGCTAAGAATGGGGTTTCCGCCCCTTGGAAACAGGAAGTCTCTTCTTTGAGGACTGCTGATCACTCTTGCTGCACCAGAGCAGGACCAGAGATCTGTAGTAGCCACTGCTGGGAATACAAGGGGATTTTCCAGCTTTGCTCGAGGTCAACGGACCTTTCCCATGGTCTGCCCCTCGTCCGCTGCGATTCCCGTGGCGGGCTGGACGGTAAAATTCCAGCCAAGGAGTCTCAAGAAGATCTGACAATGAAAATGTGAAGATGGACACCAGGTTTCAGGTAAGTCTGGGCATTTTGATCTGCTCCGAGTCCCGTGCTGAACCCCCACCCCACCCCGGCTTCCTGCTTTGAGGCTTGCTCTGGCCCACAACTCTGGCACCCCTGCTCTGGCTCCTTGCTCTGAATCCTTGCTTTGCCCCCCCCCCACTCTGGCTCCCCTGCTATGGCCCCCCCGCTCTTGCCCCCCCTCACCCTCATTCTGGTCCCTTGCTCTGGTCCCCTCACTCTGGCCCCCTGCTCTGCCACCTCCCTCTGGCATCCTGCTCTGGCCCCCTGCTCTGGGCCCCCGCTCTGCTCCCCCACTCTGCCCCCACACACCCTCTGGCACCCCTGCTCTGCCATCCCATTCTGGCATTCTGCTCTGGCACCAGCTCTGAGTTCCATTCCAAGACCCGCTCTTCCCATCACTCCGCTGTCTACGCTCATCCAATCAGAGGCAGGCTTCTCCAGAAGCCAGTCTCTGATTGCACAAACAGCTCTGCAGCATTTTTCAAATGTGCCTGTCCTGCCATGGATTCCCGGGAGTCTCCTGCTGACCCCCTGGTTCCACTGACCCCTGTTTGACAATGCCTGCCTTATGGCATTGCTACTGAGAACCATTTCCCCAGTCCCATTCATTGCGGTTAGTGTGAGTAGCTGAGGGTTCACTTACACTGGCAGAGCAGATGAGGTCATTCATCTTCTCCTGCCATGTGAGGGCTGATTGTGCTGGAGACCCTGGGCACTGACAGCCAAAGTGAACTGCTCCCACTCAGGGTTGGTTTCCTTACTCAGCCTTCGTCCCCCATTAGCTGGGCACAGGATGTTCCCCCTGGCCTCCACCTGGTCGAAGAGGATGCCGAGCTGGAATGTCACTGAACTTTGGCACCTGAGGTCCCTGTTATCTCTATCGGCCTTGTTAGTAAGTTGCTGTCTGAACACCTTTTACATATGGCACCTGGATATGACAACAGGTGTTTGCCATCCAGCCCATGTGAAGTGACAGGAAACACCTGATTGCATAATTAATGAGGCCAGGGTCACATGATACTGCATAAATTCCCAGTCGTCTCCACGGTGATAAATATTCCTTGTCCCCACGCTCACTGTGAGACTTAGCCCAGAAGGGAAAATCCCACACCATGGGCGTGATGTTACCCGCTTTTCATACCACGATTCCACTGCAGCAAGCTCAGAGAATTTGGCGCCCAGTCAAAACTCCGTTCGTTGCAGCGGAATGGGAATGGGAAAATCCTGCCGGCGTGAGTGGTGGTAACATTCCTGGCCATGTATATAACTTCTGAGGTAACTTTGTATATCTTCCTGTCTAACTTTTAAATGAAAAGGGTTTGCCTTTGGAACAAAGTAAGTTTCAAATTCAACATTTATTTCAAATTTTACGCTATAGCAGCTATGTCCACTGGAGTAATTAATCATTTAGGATTGATTAAGAATCATTAAAAGAATGCACTTTCAAAGTCCGGAAATTGCACTATGTCAGAAAGATGGATGAGGGTGGAGTCCCCCAGTTATTCGATTGTAAATGATTAGGCATTGACTGAGAAGTTATGAAATAATGGGCTGGATCTTCCGAGGTGTGGCAGTCACCTTCGAATTGCTACTCCGCTCCTTCTTACTTACCTTACAATGAAGCTGCACATTTCTCACCCAGACATCTGACCAGGGCCTCCTGAGAAATGTGGAGTCTACTCATTCCAGATTCCTTCCCTTGTAGTGCAGAAACATTGTGGGAGGCTAAGTCCTGCCCCCTCTTTGGGAGACCAGCTGCTGTATGCCGGTAAGGTTAAATGTCCCTTTGTTTAAATGCCACATTGACAAGCTAGGAGAGAAGGTAAGTGTGTAATTGCCCAATGGATGTTGAAATTCCCAGCCAATTTCCATGCAGTCAGTGTGTGAGGAATCCAAGGAGTCCCTTAACGCAACTTCCGACAGGTACAATCATCCCCAATCAGAAGATCTAGGCCAACACATCCCAAGATAGTTTCATGTGTTCTAGAAAAATGTGCCAAGGAAAGAAATGCCATGAAATCGGGGCTTCTGAGTGCTCAGTCATCTCGGGCTACAAGTGTTGCCTTTCCTTCAAGATGGTTTCTGTGCCAACACTTCAGGTTGGTAATCATTTTGGTGAGGGTATCGCACATGTTCATTGCGTCCACTGGGAGTAGGCAGATTTCTGGCATCAATCAGTGTTTAACACTAAGCTGATGTTAGCCCTGTGATTTTGAAACTCAGTCAATGCCCTCTTTTCACCTCACAGACCTGAACATGTGTGCAGCAGGGCGGACCTCCAACCATCATGATTTACAGTGATCATCAACTAATTCCAGGGTAGTTGCTGATTGATTTGGACTGATGATTGCTGCAGTTGTAGAAGTGTTTGGCGGTTTCCAGACTTGCTTAAAGTTACCGAAATTTACAAGGGGTGATGTTCAATATGCTGAACAACCTTGTTCTGACTTCAAGATTCTGTGCAAATCACTTGCTACCAGACATTGGTGTATTATTGGAATTCCCTTTGGACTACAGCATGACTGGAAGAATACTCAGAGGTGACACAGAACAGGACAAACTGGTGGAAGAGGAAGGAGGGGACGGGGTCTCAGCAAGAGATCATATCCACCCAGATTATTCAGAGAGCAATTCTCTAACCTGAACTTCAGTGAGGAAAATTGTATCAAAGTGTGCATTTCAATAAGGTCATCCACATTGAAATCTGACATCCGATGGAGTTACAACTGCAGCCATCAAACAGGGTGAGGATGGCATTGCCAGTGGCTTTTTAAAAATTCATTTGTGGGTCATGGCCAGCATTTATTGCCCATCCCCAGTCGCCCCTGAACTGAGTGGCTTGCTGGGCCATTTCAGAGGGTATTTGAGAGTCAACCACATTGCTGTGGCTCTGGAGTCACATATAGGCCAGACCAGGTAAGGACGGCAGATTATTTTCCCTAAAGGACATCACTGAACCAGATGGGTTTTTCTAACAATCGACAATGGTTTCATGGTCATCAAGTAGCTTGATGGTGACTGTGCCTATGTACCTTCACATGCCCACTTCCTTCCAGACTGGAGCAGGCAAATTTCCAACATATTCTAGTTTTCCATCCACTGTTCCCTAAGGAATGTCACTAAGGTTCTGTATTCTGAGAGAGTGGAATATTTTTCATTCTCTCTTGCCAGAGAAAAGCAGCCAAGTGAACATGCAGCTTCATGATGGAAGCAGGCTTATGTTTGACTGCACACACATCGCTTTGCAAACCTGGTATACCAACTCTGAGATCTATCATACTCAGAAAGGAATTCCATTCACTCAGTGTCCAGATGGAGAGTGGCTACGTGCTACATATTGTATAGTTCGATACCCAATATCCTGGCAACAGTCATGATGGCAGGTCTTGGGTATCTGGTGACAATGTTCGAAATGCAGGTCACTTTAAGTGTAAACAAGGTTTTGCTTTAGAGTAAGTTCAGAGCAGCTGATACTCATTGAAATCTGTACATACAAGCTGGATTTTTTCCCCAGTAGGGTGTTACTTTGGGAGAGGATCAAGAAGGGAAAAGTGGAAACTAGTACTTGTACTGAACTCCAATATCACATAAAACAGTTGCAAATCATCCAAATATGTTCTGCTGCCTGATTTTGTAAATTGGTATTTATCTATAAAATATCTAAAAGAACAAAGGAACAAGGGTAGAATTGTAGTGAGGGGGGATTGGGAAAACACAACATGCATCCTTACAACATCTACAGCTTATAAATTGGAAGAGAGGCTCGGGGAAATGGGGTGTGAGAAGGAGGATAAGGTATGAACATACAATAATCGTCAATGATTTCAGCCCTACAGCTGGCCATGGCCTCAGTAAGGGTCGTTCCAACGATGGTGACTGTCTTCTCCTCTGTCAGAGTAAGGACGTGTGGCTGTGCTTGTCCACCACTGGTTAGCTGCTGCTGTCGCTCCTTGTGTGTCACCTTGGCCTGTAAGAGAGAGGGTGCGGTGGAACCTACTGCCTTCATGGCTGTCATGGTTAAATAACTATCAATGTGCACAAGTTGTGAGATGTAGATGTGAGCCATGCAGTCATGTTGAGGGTGCGGTGAATCTATGAAAGTTATACGTGTATTATTATTGATAGTGATCGTTGGTCGGTGACTGATGCAGAAGAGATGCATTAAGTAATGTGTGAGGTTAATGTGTAGTTGTTTGAATTTGGCATTTGAAGATGAATTGCCCTCAGCATCAGATCCCTGAGGATCTGGATGAATATACTGGTTGTTGCAGCCAAATTCTCCCACTATCTTTGCAGTTTGCCTGGATGGTCTTCTGGTTCCCTGCTTATAAAGTACCTATTGCCTCCGGTCCACTGCCTCTCCACCTAAGCATCCAGCATCGAGAAACTTGAAGCACATCCTCGGCCTCAATTTGCCATAATTCAATGTTTTGTTTGTTTGCACTGTTTTCTATGAACATTTTCATCACCTGCTCCACTCCACCACAAGACACATCCTCTTTAAGAGGTCCAGGCTGGGTTTAGCATAGACTATCTTTACATGCTGCAAGCATTGAACAAGGTGGGCTGCTTATTCAGGAGTGTAGTTGTTCAGGAACATGCTTAGTGCTGGCTGCAAGCTTGCATCGGAAACAATGAACATGTTTGCACTATGGTAACAGCTAAGTCTTTATTCCCTAGAAATAGCAATGTTATGAATAAGGCAATGTACCCAGCAATCCGCTTGCAAATATTGTCTTAAATGCTTTGTTCCATGACTTTATTCTATGGATGTGCTTTGTGCTCAGTTATTCTTTTTGACGTGCACTTTTTGTTTGAGAACTGGGACATTATAAGTGCTGCGGAATGGAAAACATTTCTATTTTTCTCACTCATTCAGTCAGATATATGACAACTTTTCTACAAAAACAGTAAGGTTTTGGCCTTTCTTGCTGCAGTCAAATTGGTAGAACCTTGAAAACTAACCTACTGGAAGTACCACAAGCAAAGTGGAATTAAAACAAGTAGTCTCACAACACTAGGTTAATGTCCAACAGTTTTATTTGAAATCATGAGCTTTCGGAGCTCCGAAAGCTCGTGATTCCAAATAAACCTGTTGGACTTCAATCTGGTATTGTGAGACTTCTTACTGTGCCCACCCCAGTCCAACGCCAGCATCTCCACATCATGAATTAAAACAAAACTAATCTGCAAACTGTCAATGGGTTCACGCATCCGAGAAATCCCATGTGAAATTAAACCTTGACAGCACAATGCTGATGTCATTGACAATCCCCTACATCCCTAGAGGACTGGGGTTGAGCAGTGTGTTCATATTTCATCTTCAAACCTATGGGACCTAGATTGGAACGAATGTCTATTTTTGCCAATTATAAGAATCCAACCAGATATCAATTTAGATACTCTCAACTCTGTATCACGTTGCGTATGTGCCTACAAAACCAGCCCACAGAATTATGCAAATTAGCAACCTGACTTGGTAAAGGCAGTTAGGTGGTTACTGTGATAAATGTGAAATGCTATGTTTGAGGCATATTTGGATTTACATTCAGCAAACAGGATTTTGGAATTACACTGTGGGATAATTGGTTATGCATCCTCAACATTTGCCTACAATTTCTCTCTCTGCAGTTTTAATGGAGATGCCAATTTGTTAAGAAGAAGCAAGTTTTCATTTTGATTAAAGCAATGGAATTATTAATTGTCCCTAGGGGTAATTTCATGGCCAAGACCATATTAATTACTGTTCTCAAAAGTGAAATCCTTCCTGAAATGCCTCCATTCCTCCTTTGAAGTTTGAGAAAGTAAAAGCCTTTCACAATGAATTTGCATCAACGAATTGTATTTATTAATTGTGGTTAAACAAGAAAGTTCTTTGGACAGTTATTTGGTGCTGGGCTAGTCCAGAGAACCACTTTATGCTGCTGCTCTCCTGCCCTGAGCAGGCCCTATTTTTAGTTGGCTGAGGAGAAATTCTCGGCTCTAGAGGTCGTGGAATTCTTAAATTGTTGAAGCAATTTTATTGTATTTGTTATGGCTGAAGCAAGCGTTTTGTAATAGATGTGTTTTTTTTTTGGTGTGCCAGTGGGCAGTCATAAAGGCAACCTGGGACCAGTTGGTGTGATCTGTGTAGATTTTCCAGTTTTTATTTCTCTGTTCAAAGGCAGACCCTTGCCTCAGTTTGCGGCACTCTGATCCATTCTCTTGGCAGATTTTGTTCGTGGTGGTTCGCCATTGGCCTCCACTCTCAGGGACAGGATCAGGAGGCAGATCTTAATTCTACCTCAATTGAGATGGTTTCACAGACTTGTTGAGGTTTTCCAGCACTTTGTTTTCATTTCAACTTTCCAACATCCATAGTAGTTTGCTTTTATATTTTTAATCGGTGTATTCATTCAACCATCTCTCATGGCGCCTTACTCATGTAAAAGTTGGTATCTTTACAGTGGAAAGCTCATGATCAATTTGTTTGCAACAATAATATTAATATTTTACCAGATTTATTAAGCTCTTCAGAATTAAAGATCCGGTCCAAGTGAAATTTCAAATCAATAGCACTGTCCTTAATGGAGGCCTTTATAATTAGTATGCATTCTAGCATTAAAATAAGTCTGTTCCAATGCATAAGAGGGGGCCTAGTGGTTAGCATTGCTGCCTCACAGCGCCAGGGACTAGGGTTCAATTCTTGGCTTGGGTCACTGTCTGTGTGGAGTCTGCACTTTTTCCCCATGTCTGCGTGGGTTTCCTCTGGATGCTCCAGTTTCCTCCCACAGTCTGAAAGATGAGCTGGTTAGGTGCATTGGCCATGCTAAATTCTCCCTCGGTGTAACCGAACAGGTGCCAGGTGTGTCAACTAGGGAATTTTCACAGTAACTTCATTGCAGTGTTAATGTAAGCCTACTTGTGAAACTGAAAAATAGAACTTAAAAAAACTTAATCCTCCGGTTCAGGATTCTGTTTTTTGTTCCTGTCTTAAATTCTATCTGATTTGTATTCTAGGCAAATATTTAACTAGGACTTGCAAAAGAAATGGGCAATATTTCTTGCCTTTTCAATCGGAAGAAACCAAATTGATTTTGAGCCCAGTATCTTTTGTTTGTATTTTGGATTCTAATTCTCACCGGGTTTATCACTGTTCTTATCACATTCACCTTGCTCTTTTTCAGTATTGGTGTTGGGCTTGGATGAAAACTTAAGCAAGGTCAGAGCTATTTGTCAAAGGAGAAAATTGCAATTGCTGGAAAGCTGAAATAAAAAGAGAAAACATCATATCCAATAGGTCATGACATCCAGAAAGGCAAAAGTTGGAAGCTTTGGGTATGTACTGTTCATCATAATTAACTTGCTTATGATCTTGTGCAGTTTGCTTAACACAATCGGATTTTGTAGGAACTTAGCAGTAAGTTCATAAAAGTATGTAAATCAAGATAGAATGAGATGAATAGGACACTAGTGCTATTTTAGTTCCTTAAGAAGCACTGCTCAGTAATCTTTGGTAGTGAAGGTTCAGGGTCAGCAATGAAGAGCCTGATTTCATGGGCTAGGCATCTGCAAACATCAATGTTTTATTACTTGCATTAAGAGTCTTAGTTGATTGGAATAGAATTGTTAGAATAAGGTTTTTGTTTATCCTTGGATGTTCTATCAAATCCATATTCTTCTTAGACATCATTTAATAGCGTTGTTAGTGTTATTGATTTACTAAACATGTAGACCATGAGATAGTACTGAAACATACACTCAAATTATAGTACTGATTGTCCTCCTTTAATGGTTAGGTTGAGGACTCCAATGTTTTCTAGTTCTGAGCTCAATATCTTAGGCCTTACTGAGTCTGCTATTTTCCGTACATTTCTCTCAGCCCGACTGTGACAATTCACCTATTTTTACATTATACAATGATACAAAATTAAAATGCATCTTCATTTTTGAATTATTTAATAGAATTTGCCACTTAACAATTTTACAATTGATAAATTGTATTCCCTCCTTAACAGATGAACTCTGTGCTGAGTTAGTGAGGCTGTTTTCTTTCACAACGTTATTCTGCTCCAAGATTTCTGCTTTAAATTATGAAGAATGAAAACATTTAGAGAAGGGAAGAACCAATAAAGGTTACCATTGACATACAGTTAATAAAGTAAGTAAAGGGTAGTCAGTACTCTGTACAGTCAACATGTCATCAAAATCAGCCAGGTCATTGGTTCACATAATTGCATGGCTGAACTGACTGCTCCACCCACTGAGTGAGTGTCCAAACACCATGTGGGTGAAAATGAGAGACATTTATAGGTCCATTAACAGTAGCTTCACCATTGAACAGAATGTTGATTAGGAATTAAGAGGATCTTATAACAAACATGTACTGAACAAGTATGAAAATGGGAGAGAATCATGTCAATTTTTTGAGCGAGCTCCCAGACGCAATCATACGGCATTTAAGCTTAAAAAAAGAGCTCAAATGTGATTCCTGCCAGCAGGGGGAGGGGTGGAGCATATTTTCACTGTGAAGATGGCTGCTGAACTCGAGAGGTGCCATTGCACAGACATCCTGATCTACCAGTGTACTGTGTATATACAGGGCCGTATTTTACCATTTTGATTCTAAGTGCTGGGTGGACTTGAGACTGGGAGTGTTTCAGATCTGACTTTCAGACCCGTTCTCAGGCGCCCCCATATACACTCTTCCTGAAACAAATATCAGCAATTCCAAATCGCGCAGCAGAAGCCTGTGGGTGGAGC